>NC_056729.1:1241099477-1241294477 GCF_019279795.1 Protopterus annectens
TATGGGGTAAAGGATAAGGGTCCAGGAGCCGCTGGAGAATGATATTAGCAGAGCCAGTCCTAGACCTGGAAAAGAAAAATAGTTAATACTTTGTAAAATTATGTACAGAGGACTATGCTTTTGGAGTTCACATGTTTCTAGTATGCCATTGTAGAAGCCAAGGCTCTAGCAGAATGTGTCATGATACTGCCTGTAATAGGCTTGTCATGGTGGAAATAACAAAAAGCAATAGGTGTGAGCAATCATATTGATCCAGTCTGTTTTGACATGAGTTGTTCATTCTTTGTCCCATCATAAGATATAAACAGCTGATTTGTTTTTTCTAAAGGATTTAGTTCTGTCAGGATAGTACTTGAGCTGCCTGTGAACATCCAGAACATGTAGAATCATTTGTCCGTGGTTCTGAGTATCTGGATAGAACAACTGGAGATTAATGACTTGATTCAAAGTAAACTCTGAAACAACTTTTTGTTCTTAATGTGACACTATCTCTTTGTAAGACCAGATAGGGTACGCCAGCCATATAACATGCAGTTCCAATACTCATCTTGCAGATGTCAGAGCAATAAGGTATACAGTCTGTCTAATGAACCTTAAATCTGCCTGATGAGCTGGTTCAAAGAGAGATGCAGGTAACTTTTCCAGTACAAAGATAAGATCCCAAGAAGGAGCCACCTCTTTTCTCTGAGAACTAAGATGCAAAACTCGCTTCAGGAACTCTTTTACCAAAAGAGCTGAAAATGAAGGATACATGGGCAGACATGCTGAAATAGCCGCAACATGAGTCATGATAAGGAGTAAGAAAGGTCAGAAGAAAATAATGTACAAATATTTAAGAACCAGTGATACAGAATCCCTGTTAGTGCCCTGGTTATTGGCTAGCCACCAACTAGAAAATCTTAACCACTTATTAATAAAAGATTTCCTAGTAGCAAGTTTTTTGCCTCCTTTAGTATCTGTTGCATATCCTCATGAAAGAGGTGCCTAAAATGTATCAAAATTGAATCATCCAGGCAGTTAGCTGAAGTTGTTTGAGACTGAGGTGTATCAAATACCCCTTGTCTTCTCAGTCTGTGAGGAAACTTGTATTTGCTCATGGCCACCTCCATAGGAAAAGAAAATCGATGTTGCCTGGGCCAAAAGGGTGTTACAACAATGATTTTTAGAGAGTTCTGGATATTCAGAATTAACTTTGATATCAATAGACAGGAGGGAAATGCGTGAAAGATCATCCCTGACCATTGGAATGTGAATGTATTTATTTTCCTGATCTACTTATAAGAAATGTGTTTAGTTATGTTTTGAATGTAGGTGAACAGATCTGTCTGAGGTGTTCCCCACAACTGGATCAATTCATGGAAGACACTGTCATTCAATTTCCATTCATGAAGATCTGTCCTGTTACTATTCAGCTTGTCTGCCACTATATTTTGCTCTAACAGAAGGTTAAGGAGTGCTGTAGAGCAACTTCCATAGCCATTCTAGCCAGCCTGCTCAGAGGTAAGATCTGGTGTTTCCTTTTTGTTTATGTACCATATCACTGTGGGGTTGTCTGAAATTGCCTGAAGAGGTCCAGGGGACCATAGATGAAGAAGAGATTTTAAGGCATGAACCACAGCCAACATCTTTTTAACATTTATGTGCTTTGGTCTGTCTGAAGAGTTTCATAGGCCTTGCACCATTACTCCAATACAAACTGGTCCCCAGCAAAAATATGAGGCATCTTTACCTACAAACTGACTTGGGATAGGAGGAGAAAATAGAAGACCTGGTTTTATAGCTATTTGTTGTCACCAGCAGTGTATTTCCTTTTTGACAAAGCCAAAACTGGAATTATTCCAGCAGATGATAATGTTGGGTATGTATGTTTTTTAAGAGACATTGAATTCTCATGTCTAATCTGGAGAGAGGAATTATGAAAATCATAGAAGCCACGAATCCTATGATACTGCAATATTCTTCTATAGAAATCTGAGACTGATTGGAGAAGCTCAGGAAAGTTTCCAGATAAAAATCCACTTTTCCCCATGTAAGAAAATCCTTTGAGAAGTGTCTAGAATGCATCCCTGAAACAATCCTGTGTGACTTAGTCAAGGAGGATTTTGTATATTTATCCAGTATCCCAGATTTGTAAGAAGAGATGAAACCTAAGCTAAGGACTCTCTACATCTGGGAAAAGACTCTGCAAAGTAACCAAGTCATCAAAATAAGGAAATACGTGAATGTATTGCAGTCTATAATGAGCTATCACTGGCACTAGACACTTTGTAAACATTCTTAGGGCAGTAAATAACCCAAAACGTAATGCAAAGAACTGATAGTGTGACCCAAAGAGAGAGAGAGAGAGAGAATCTAAGAAATTTTGGTGAAGCTTGTGGCTGTGGGGATTTGATAAACATCCTTTAGATCTTGTGTTACCATAAAACTCAAAGAAGGGATGGGTTAAGTCTCTGAAGGGTCAGCATTTTGAATTTTAGTACTTTCACAAACAGGTCGAGAAATTAAAGATCTAGAACTGGTCTCCATGAAAGCTGTTTCTGTGGAGTCAGAAACCTTCTATGGTAGAAGTTCTTGTCCCTTTGATCTAAAGGCAGTTGTTTTATGACTCCTAGCGACAACTGATGAATAACATGAGGTAAAAATACTGTTGATTTTGACAGTAAGGGGAATTCTCCTGAAGGAAGGTATTTGTATCCAGTGCCAGCTGTAATCCTGTTGAACCACTTTTATCACCCAAGAGTCTGATACATTCTGTTACCAAGGGGGGGGGGGGGCAGTTTCCTGGAAGACATTTAGAGAGGTAAGAAAAGGAAGAAAGGGGGTGCAGAATGCTGGTATAGCCATTCTGAAATATTAGACTGTCCCCTGCCATTTCTTTTTTTTTTTTTTGCTCCCTTTTGCCAGGAAGTTAAAATATAAATGAAAAAAAAAAAAAAAAAAAAAATATATATATATATATATATATATATATATATATATATATATATGACATTATTGTCCCATCCATGAACGTATTCTCAAAAAACTACTCAGACTTACACACTCATTTAAATCAGGGAAGTTTGTGGCGTTGAGTTTTATTTGCCACCAAAGTTCCCTGAAATTTAAAAGGTCCTCCCAGGGGCCAAAACTTGGATCTTGGGGAACTTTTTCAATAACCAAAAATTTAAAGTCATGTCCAGGAAACTGCAAAATGTGTTTATATAATACACTGTTGGGGTTGTCCAATATATATATATATATATATATATATATATATATATATATATATATATATATATATATATATATTTTTTTTTTTTGGTTAAGATAGTGTATTGTATTTTAAACTAACTTTTGTAGTGATTGTTAACATTTTCATTTTTATTTTGTGTTTTTACATTTAGAGGGTTTGACATTTTTAGGGTTTTATGTATACGAGTCCTATATTTCTTAACATTTATCATCACATTTTTGGTGTATCCATTTTATTGGTATATATGTTTTTAAATGACAATTAGCTGTGAACATCACATGACTTTTAGGATATATAAATTACTCATAGTTGTTTTTTGTATTCTGAAGAAGTCAGTTGATAGTTACTGACGAAGAGCTCAATAAAGGATTTGTGCTGTGGATTGGAGGCTGAACTGGTTCTGTACTTTTAAGTTGTGGCTGATTCTTGGTTTAGAAGTGTGATTTTGAACCAGGTATGGGCTCCAGTTCTCGCACTATAACTTTGGGCAATGACCCAGTGGAGAATATAGGACTCTTGACCCAGCTTATACAACAATGTTCTAGGGAGGCTAATTATAGCTCCCAGGTGACCCGTAATCTTAATGTATCATTTGACAATAGCATTCCGCTAGGACAAGGTCATTTGATTTGGGGAGAGAATACTGCTGCAAGTAATGGCAGTCTTTCTAGTATTGAGAACCCTTGTTTTAGGACTTGGTTTGATAGAGATTTTTCCTTCCATACAATATAGGCAATGTTAATGAAGGAGGTACATTTCGAGAGACACTAACTTTGTTTGAAAATAAGCTTATCAAATGTCGGAAACTGCAAGTGGAGAAAGCTTATTTTCGTGAATGCATTAAGAACAGACTGGTTCCAAAGGGGCGTAAACATTGGAAGTACCCCAACAGTCTCATAGCTGACTCTACATTGCACAAGGAGCTCTTAGTGTTGTTCAACTGGCAAGGTATGGAATTATTAGAAATATTGCTCAAACACAACCAATTGTCCATCGATTCTTTGCACACAGAATTAATCAACTTGGACAAAAAAAACGACATGACGATTTACCTTTTGAAACATCGGTTTTGGCATATAAAAGTATTTTGGACAAAACCAACAGGCTTATTGGGGATATACAGCTTAGGAAAGGGAAGAAGCTTGAGAGGGATATTAAAGCCTATCACGTTAGTAATGCATATCCCAAGCCACCACCCATTTTACCATCTATGAGGGTCGACAATATAGCTGGCAGTAACAAGGAGGTTTCGGTAGGTGGAGCTGAAGAGTGACTGGCCAATCAGGTCCCTTTGGGACGAGATTCACCAAGCAGATCTGAAAGGATATGCAATCAAGTGAGACGACCACAATATCGGCCCCAATGGAACCAACAACAAAGCAGATTTCAGCAAGGGAATTTGTTCAGGAATCGGCAAACACAGCAGAACAGGTGGCATTGAGGAGACCTACTGAAAATTTACTGAATGTGGTTGTGGGCTTGGTGAACAATGGCAGTTCTGGGATACATGATTTTGGTCTTCCAGGGGATGATGAGGTATGTAATGCTGCAGACAGTATTTATAATGCACAGATGACTGCCAAAGGGGACTTCGTTGTTCACAATTATTCTGGTAACACTTTTGATCCGAGTTTAGCGGATTTACTCGGTAAAGGGTTTAACTTTGTACTGACCGATAGAGTGAAAATTGTGGAGCTTGTTTTAGATCTAAAAATGTTTGTTAGAAAGTTGAACTTTCGTTGTTTGGAACTGCAAGTGGTGTCGATAGTGGCCAGTCTACGAAGAAGTAGTACATTTAATCCCCCGCTACCGAACATTCTAACATTATTTGAAACATTTTGTGAATTTGATTTTAGGAGATTATTGCAAAGTAAAACTGACTTCAGTTCATGGAATTTAACTAATTGTGAAAAATTATTGCTAAGCAAATTGGTTACTGACAAATGGGGAGGTGTGGTAATTATGTCCAAAATGGATTATAACAACCGGATGAATGTGTTGTTATGGGATGGAAATGTTTATGAGGAAGTTTCTGCCAGTTTTGTACACATTGCATACTATAGAATAGATTTGGCTTTAAAAGATATGCTAGATCAGGGGCAAATTGATGTAGAACTTTTAAATTTTTTAAGCGTTGATCACCCCAGGGTACCGAATATTTTCGGTATCCCTAAGATACACAAGAGTTTGCACAATCCCCCCAATGAGGCCGATTGTTAGTGTGGCTGGATCAAAAACTTTTTTCATGGGGAAATATATTGATGCTATTTTGAAAACAGTGCTTAAAAATGAGCATCATATTTGTATTGACTCTTGGCACTTTTTGAACAAACTGAATTGTTCACCCTTTGAGGCCAATATTTCTTTTCTGACAATTGATGTTATTAATTTATTTAATGTCATTCCACATTCAACAGGCCAAGAGTGATTTGAAGAATTTTTTGTTTGACACCAACATTTTTAGCAATAATGAAGTTTCCGTTTTAATCACATTAATGGAGCTAGTTTTGAAACACAATTTTGTTTTTTTTGAAGGTCAGTATTTCATGCAAAAGACCGGTGTTGCTATGGGGGAATGTTGTGCCCCCATTTACGCAAATATAGTTATGCTTATGTGGGAACGTAAGTTTCTTTTCAACTCAGGTTTTTCTGGATTATGGAATTTTTACTTTAGATATATTGATGATTTGGTTTTTGTTTGGAAGGAGGACCACAAGGAAGTGGAAGAATTTTTATCCTACATTAATGACACCACTGATTTCCTTAGATTTTCATACGAGTATCAGGAAGACGCCATTAGTTTTGTGGATGTTTTGGTTAGGAAGGATGTTGCAAACAATTGTTTGGTGTGTAATCTATATTTGTTTCATGTGTAACCTATATAGGAAACCAACATATAGTAACAGTATCCTACACTATCAAAGTTGTCATCCTGAACATGTAAAGAGGGGTCTTGTAAAAAGGCAGTATGTGCGCATTTCGCGTATGGTGACAATAGATTTTGAATTTTGTCAACAAGGGCTTGTAGTGAAAGAAATGCTGCTGGCCAGAGGATATCCATTAGGGTTAATTAACAACATTTTTGAGGAAGTGTGCAATAAAAGGGAAACAGGCATTTTTGTCCTCTATTAAGCATGGACAAACCTGGCCCGGAAAATCTTTTGAATAAGCATGGACAAACCTGGCCCGGAAAATCTTTTGAATAGTCAAGATTTTGAACACCAAATAGACACACAAAAACCCTTTACACTCTCCTTTGTTACATGGTTCTCTTCTGACTACAGTGGTATTTTTGATATTCTAAGAAATAATTGGCATATTTTTAATAGCCATGTAGATGTTCTGGAAAAAGTAGGAAAGCAACCCCGGATTATTTTTAGAAGAGGAACTTCATTCAAGGAATTGTTACAAAGGACCAACTACACGGGGGTCAAGCAGGGAGGGAGCACCAAAAAATGTGGGTTTTTGTGCCCAGTGTTCCCATATTTGTACCAGTTGACTGCTTATGGAGACATGGACAAACTACTCAATGGATCATTGGGGGAAATATTTCATCTGGTGCCAGTGAAGTGCTTGTACAGGCAAGGACAAACTGCTAAATGGATCACTAGGTGAAATGTTTCATTTGATATCACTGAAGTGCTAAAGCCTGCTTTAGATCACTTATTGAGTATGCTATGCCTGTGTCATGGGATTATGAATGAAAGCTGTATTTTACTTAGCTTAGGCTGGAGGACCAGAATCTTCATATTAGCTACAGCTAAAATAACACAGTCAGGAAGTAATCAACATTACCACCTTGCATTACTTATGTCCCCAGTTCAGTTCTAAATGGCGACACTGTAGATGAATCTGTAACATCTGCCTGTGAATTGTGATGCTGCATTTTGTCCCACATCCAATGATGTAATGTGCAGTGAAATTACTCTTCTTCACTTGCTGTTACTGTATTGTCTCTCCATATGCCTGGCAGTTCATTGGTGGTACCCTGTTCAGGATAAGCTCCAAATCTACCATGACTCTGCAATGAGGCTAAGTGGGTAATTGAGGAAATATTGATTTGTGGTAGTGTGGCATGCCTGACCACCTCTCAGTACATGAAGCATCACTGTTGACTTGCACCATACTTTTTGTATTGTATTCACATGCAGCATGATTTGGGAGAACTATAGGAAAAAAAGTAAACTTTCCTAAATGAAATGAAATAGTTTCAGGTAAACTGAACATCATGAACGTTAAGGTACTGGGGACATTTTTTATCCTAGTCTCACACTGGATTCATTATCCAGGCGGCTTCTCCAGTTCATAGGTAAGTACTAGGTGAGCAGTTAGGATAAGAGGAGATGAGATAACAATGGTGATGTATACCCAATCAACAGGAAAGTCCCCAAGAATGGATAGTATTTCTGTGGAAGTTTGGAAGTTAGAAGGGAAAAACTGATAAAGATCTGGAAGGTTTTGTTTAACAGTAGTTTAAGAGGAGAAGCACCAACATCCTGGAAGTAGACAGTGGTAACAGTAATACCTAAAGAGGGTAAAGAGCCATCAGATCCAATTTCATACAGGCCCATTTCAATACTGAACCATGATTATAAAGTGTTTATGTCTATAATGGCTAAAATAGTGGCAAACGTGATGCAAACGTTTGACAACATTAACAACACTGATGATCCAGAGGGAAGCAGAGTGTAATAAAATACCTCTGTTGTTGGTCTTGATGCAGAAAAAGCATTTGACAGAGTAGGCGGTGACTTTAGGAGCAGCGCAATGGAAGCATTTTCATTCCCTGATAAAATTATAAGGTTGTTTAGGAGGATGTATGAGGGTTCGGAGGTGAAAACTAAAGTGGGCGTAGGGTCCTATCTGATAATCACTGCTTGAGCAGAGGAACCAGGCAGGGGGGTCCTCTCTCCCCTTTGCTATGTGCATTCGATTTAGAACCATTGGCAAAGAAAATAATGGACTCTGAAATTCAAGGATATATTTGGTAAGGTAGTCAAGAAACAGTGAATTTTGCTCAGGACAAAATGAAAGGCAGTGATGCATAACAGAATGGTGATAAAGCTGCAGAGAGTAGCATCAGAAATGAACTGCAGGCATGCAATGCAGGGTGTGAAAGCTTCACTCATGGGAAGCTCACTGTTTTAAACTGTTAAAAAGGAAGTAGAGGAGTCGGTCAAGAGCACGCACTGAAGAAAATATTACATTTAACTTTCATTATTTTACTGCGGTGATATGAAAGAGAGGTACGTGGTACAGCTCAAATAAAGTGACAGTTGTGTCATTTTGCTGTATAATCTCTCTGCCAGTGCAGAAATTTGGATTGCAGCTTGTTGGACAAATAACAACTGAAAAAATAAAAGAACAAAACCCGAACACAGACAGAAAACTCCATTTTAATGGCACAGTAGGAAATGAACAAAACGTCCCATAAACTGAGCGCTTTCACCATCAACAAATGGCTTTTTCAGACTTGTATGGGAAGTAAAAACACAAGTTTAAATAACATGTCACCAGATCTGACCAATCATGGATCTTGACATCATTTTCCACTAATTAACGAATAAATCACAAAGACAAAATCATGATGTAAACACATGTACCACATATTAAATTACTCAGTATAAAAAACTAAAAATAATGTATCACATATACTCTAAAAACTTTATATAAAAAAGTGATAAAAATATATGTGAAACATTTAAATAACAACTAAGCAGTAATGCCAGTAAGCATACCTATAAGGCCTTTGCTCTATATTTTAATATTGGTAAAACTGCATTATTGTCATTTAAACCTGGGGGAGATGTGGCATTAAATCTAAGTTGCCATTTGGTCTCCATGTTTTCAATTTTTAATTTATCATCACCACCCCTTTCACTTGGTAATACCCGATCAATCACAAAAAAGATGAATTTATTGAAATTAGCACATACTGTACTGTGAATATATAAAGCATTGTGTTTGTTTTTAGATTTTATTGCCCTCACATGTTCAGCTATTCTGTCCCTTAATCTACTTATGGTTTTAACCACATAGAAACTTTAACAGCTGGTGCATGTGGCAGCATAAACTAGCATAGTGGTATTGCAACTGCACCTACTTGGGCAAGATAAAATACGATCATAACCAGAGATAGAAACATAGGAACCATCATTAATAAATTTGCAGTATTTGCATGCTCCACACTTGTTCATAGGTTCATACTAGGCTATCTGCCCTAGGGCATTTATAAGCCTAGCCAGAATGTGTTTGGCTTTCGCCACCCATTTTAAATTTATTTTGCTATGCCCTTTTTCGAGGTTAGTATACTGTGCCTCTGTCTAACAGTGACACAGAAGTGATATCCGGGGTAAACCTACGATCTCCCATCCACTCATCAAGATTCCTCTTGAAGAGAGTCAGTGAGGGACTCTGCCTAACCTGGACTGGGATTTTATTCCAGAGTGAAGGGAGCCTCTGGGTTATGAATCTGTCCCTCCAGCATGTCCTATTTATTTCAGTGCTGAGGTTCAAGTCTCCCGAGCACGTAGCTCGATGGGATTTGGTTTTTTCTGAGGTGCAGCATGTCCATTAATTCCGGGTTGGACATGGCTTTATACGTCAGGCACAGATCGCCTCTGAACAGGCGGTATGCCAGTGAGTAGAGCTGGAGTTTCTTTAACCGGGCAGCATATGGCATCTGTTTGAGCCCTTTGATCTGTTGGTGAGGTACTTTTGGGGTCTTTCCAGTTGCTGCAGGTGTCTGGTAAGGTACATCCCAAAAGGGGCATTGTACTCAATTATGGGCCTGATGAGGGATGACTAAAGAGGCACGATGACCTCCCATGATCTAGATGTGAATCCCTTCATGATTAGGTGGGCTATATAAAATGTTTTTCTAACCACTTTGGCCACGTGGTTGTCAAATGAGAGAATGCTATCAACTTGGGTCCCCAGGTCCCTAATTACTTCTTCTGTACTTAATGGATTACCACCTATGTGGTAATTTGTGGGCACTTTGTTTTTGCCAAAGGGGATGACTATACACTTTTTGGCATTTAGCTTGAGGCCAAGGCTCTGGCACCAGTTGTCTGTTTCTATGAGGCCCTTTTGGAGGATGCTTGTGTCGGCTGGAGAGTCAATTATGGCGCCCAGTTTGCAGTCATCTGCGAACTTGGTCAGCCACAGTCCTTCCGTGTTGGCCTGTACCTCCGAGAAATATATACCAAACAAGAGAGGTCCCAGGACTGAGCCTTGTGGGACACCACTTGTAACTGGTTTGGAGTCTGACATGGCTCCAGCAATTCTAACCATGTGGGTTCTGTCCTTGAGCCAGTTTACAATCCATCTAGTGACATAGGGGTTTATATTTAAGCTGGTGAGCTTATCTATAATGCCCGAGTGGGGTATTGTATCGAAGGCTTTTGCGAGGTCCAGGTAGGCTGTGTGGACCACCTTCCCCTCGCCAATGGCCTTGGTGACTGTTTCAAAGAAATCAACCAGGTTTAAGAGGCAGGATCTGCCCTTAACAAAGCCAAACTGGGTAGAATCCAGTGTCTGTAGGTCCCCAATATCTTTATTTATGAGGTCCATGATGATCCTTTCCATAGCTTTGCAGACTAAGCTAGTCAGGCTTATGGGGCGATAGTTTCCAGGATCTGTTGAGGCACCACCTTTATGGAGAGGGACCACTGTTGCTGTACGCCACTCTTTGGGCACATATCCTGTAGTAAGGCTGAGATTGAACAGTAGTTTTATGTTTGGGTTTAGCTCTTCTTGGAGTTCATGTAGGACGCAGCCCGGGACACCATCTGGTCCCATTGATGCTGTGTTTTTTGCTTTGGAGAGGGCGGCTCTTACCTGAGCATCTGAGATGTCAGGGGGCAGCACTCTGCTGGGATAGATATTTGCCCTTTTGGTGGGGAGGGGGGGAGTTTGCGCTGAACCTGTTAGCTAGGATGTTGGCAATGTCTGTGGGTTTGGTGTATTTTTTGTCATTTAGGACTAATTCTGAGCATATCTGGGAATTACCACCCAGGTTCCTAACATAACTAAAGAAAGCCTTGTGATTATCCTTAGTGTCCTGTGCAATTTTTCTCGAAGCTGGCCTTAGACAATTTTATGAGTGCCCGTAGTTTTTTGCTAATACTGATCAGAGATGCCTTCCCTTTTTGGGATTTTGCTCTATCATTTAGTAGCTTCCTCCTTCTATTGTATAGTTTGTTTATGGCTGGGGTCCACCAGACAGGACGTCTGCCTTTGGAGGATTGGGTCTTGGTTTTATTTGGGATCGCATGATCCATGCATTCCTGAAGGTGTTTATAGAATGCATTTATAAAGGATTCTGCGGTCTGGGCCATATTTTCCACAGGCCCAGGGGCTTTGAAAGATTCCACCTCGGTTTTGAGGAGTGTGAAATTTGCTTTAGAGAAGTTTTTCACTGTGGTTTTCTGGGCAGGGGGTGGGGTCGGGATGTGAATATCCAGTGAGATTAGTTTATGGTCTGATCTTACCAGTGAGGGATACACTTCTGGTCTGGAGCATAGAGTCCCCATGTTGGTGATGATCAGGTCCAGTATGTTTTCCCCTCTTGTGGGAGTGGTAACAAGTTGTTCCATAGCATTTGAGTTTATAAATTCTAGGAACCTTTGGGCTAGGGTGTTAAAGCTAGAGTAATGCTCCCAGTCTATGTTTGGGTAGTTGAAGTCGCCCAATATAATGGTGTTTGGAGAGACCTTCATATTTTCCAGTGTTCTCAGGAAGGCCGAGTGGGGTTCCTGAGTTTGGGAGGGTGGTCTGTAGCAGGCTATAAACTGGAAGGCAGTTTTACCCACTGCTAGTTGCACATGGATAGTCTCTGATGTTTCGTGCTTTGCCACCAACCTGGAGGTGTGGGTATCTTTGATGAATATCGATACTCCCCCTCCTTTTGTGGTTCAGTCCAAGTTTTGGGGCCGAAAAGCATGGTATGAGGTATAACATGGTAGTGCTGGGGTGCTCTCGGGAGCCCTGAACCAGGTTTCTGTTACTGCACAGATATCGATGTTCTCCATGCTAAGGAGAGTTTAGAGTGCGTGTATCTTGAGGTTTAGACTTCTGGCGTTGAGTAGCACTACTCTTAGTTTCTTATCCCTTGTGATACCTATGGAGGTGGGTTTGTCTTTTGAGCCTTGCCTAAAAAAGGCACTATGGGGGTAGCAAGAGCCTTTGCCAATATCTGAAAGCCCAGGGGTGACAGGTGCAAGCCGTCCCTAGCGTAGCATCGTGGCTTGTCGAGCATATCATCCCAAGCTGACAGGCATTGGATCCCCTTTGAATGACACCAGTACTTAAGCCAATTGTTGAAATTGATCATCTTGTCTTCATATTGTGGCATCATTCTTGGTGAGGGTAAGATGCTACTCAAGGTCAGGGTCATACATGCTCAGAGAGCTCCTCTATGTCTCTTTTCATGTAGTCCAGGGAGGTACATATCAGGTCATTCACACCAGCATGGACAATGACTGAGTCATATTTGTACTTGCCTTGGAGTGACTTGAGTGCTTGTGTTATGTGGCGGATCCTAGTGCCTGACAGGCTGCTCACCGTAACCCTCTCCTTGTTCAGCCTAGTGAGCGGGACATCAGTGTGCCTGACGATAGAGTCACCTATTATAAGTGTATCAGGTGTGTTGTCTAGTCTTAAGGGCTGTGACTGTTCGGCACACTGGCTTTGTGAGGTATGTGTTGCACGTGTTTTGTTTTGGGGTAGCGGTTGCTTGGGTGTCTGCTTTGGAGGTCTCTGCTGCTTAGGCAGATCTTTATTTAGAGCCTCCGAGTATGTTTTTGTGTGATTATGTGTTTGGTTTGCTGTCATGGTAGGTCTATGTGAGACTGGAATTGTAGTGAGTGTGGTTTCCTTCTCCTCCTGACTGGTTATGCCAGTACTGAGTTGAGAGATCCAGTTTGGCTATATGGTTGCATCTCTCACATGTGTTGGAATTTGTTGGGAGGAGGAGAGGGTTGTCCCAGATTCACCAGCTGGACAGGAGAGGAGATTGACAACTGACCTTTGGACATGCTAGAATAATATTGGGAATTCCTTTATAATTGAAAACAAGGGCCAGTGGGGAGTGAGGGTTTAGTGCTTTTAATTTTTAGTGCTGACTTATATAATTGCTTTAGTGAGCAAGTGCCAGGTAACTTAAGTGCAATTTGTTACAGGTAACTTAAATGCAAAAATGACAAACAGTAACTTTCTTTCAAGTGAAACAAGGAAATAAGTACAGTAAGCAATGCAGATATCACTAGTGATCCACAGAAGCGCTGAGAAGCCGCATATTAGGTGGAATTAGTGTTCCAGGGAAATAACAAGCAAACAAACAACAAGCATATAAACAAAGCTAGATATAGCAGGCCTGGATCTAGTCTATGCTACAGCAAACAAGATGTACCAATTTCAGTAAGATACAGTTCAAATATTCAGGCACTATAAACCTTTAACCAGAAATTCCCAGCTCAGAAGGGCAGAGTCCAGCCTCTTCTCCCACAAGAGTGCAGACCACAAACCTTCTTAATGTAAAATAACTGGCCTGAAGCCCAAGTGCTTAAACCAGAACTAATACACTTTAAGAATAACAGACACTGGGCTCTCAATCAGCAGTTCCCAACTTAGAAGGATGAAAGCTACCTGTCCTGCCACCACAGAGCATGCCACAAACCTTCCTAATGTAAAACAACTGGTCTGAAGCCCAAGTGCTTAATCCAAAAGACTTAGAATGATAGCTACACTTTAATCAAGTTACTACCAAGCAGTAATAAATACAATTAAATATTTTAGAGAATGCCTGGATTAGTGCCCAAGTTACACAAACAAAGCTAGATCCAGCAGGCCCGAATCCAGTCTATGCCACAGCAAACAAGGCGCACCAACTTCAGTAAGAAGCAGTTCAGATATGCATGCACTATAAGCCTTTAACCAGAAATTCCCAGCTCAGAAGGGCAGAGTCCAGCCTCTCCTCCCACAAGAGTGCAGACCACAAACCCTCTTAATGTAAAATAACTGGCCTGAAAGCCCAAGTGCTTAAACCAGAATTAATATACTTTTAGAATAACAGACACTGAGCCCTCAATCAGCAGTTCCCAACCTAAAAGGATGTAAGCTACCTGTTCTGCCACTACAGTGCAGACCACAAACCCTCTCAGTGCGAAACAACTGGTCTGAAGCCCAAGTGTTTAAACCAAAAGGCTTAGAATGAGTTACACCAAGCAGTAATAAATACAATTGAGTACTTTTAAGATGATGCAAAAGTAAAATAAAGTAGGTAGAAACACAAGTACAGTAAAAGCAGATGAATTTTTTTTTTTTTCTGAGCAAGTGCTGAGATCAAAGAAACAGATTTGAGTGCTGAAACTAGAAAACTGGCTAGTTATAAGAAAAAAAAAACTAAGCTAGAAGGCTTCCTCCAACACAGAAGGGCTTGGGGGCTCAGAAGCCTACAAATAGTCTATACCACTTAACAGGAAAGGCAGGAAACAAGCTTAATTTTTTTTTCTGTTTCCCAGATGCTCTCTTTGTACACAGTAGGAGTGCGTGAAATCAGAATATGATCTCACTGCACTCAGTGGAGTGAGCAAATGAGATGGGCCCATAAGGAGTATCCAAACACAAATTTACAAGAGGGGCGGGCAGTTTCAAGGCCACTAAGATTAACACCAAAACAAAAACAGGGAGGATGGGTGGGACTAACTGAAGAGCAGAGTCAAAACTTCCAGTTCAGTTAATATTCCTGCAACACAGTTAAAATCAATTTAAATACTGTATTTTTTAAAAAAAAAGTGCAGATAAAGGTACTTAAATTCTCTTATACATCCAGTTGAATACAGCTAGTTATTAGCCGGCCAAAGCTGAGGTTTTTAAGCAGAAAATATTTCACACTGTACCACTTAAATAGGCAAGGACAGGAAATCAAAGAATGTGGCTACCCCCATACCTGTAATTACTAGCAAATAACAAAATTCAGCAAAAACTGACTAACTTCCAGTTCAGTTAATATTCCTGCAACACAGTTAAAATCAATTTAAATACTGTATTTTTGAAAAAAAAAAAGTGCAGATAAAGGTACTTAAATTCTCTTATACGTCCATGTACATGATGGACACCCGTTTACTTAATTTAGGACCTTCAAGTATATTTTTTATGTTTCTACCTCTACTAAAAATCCTTGGCATAGGTGCCAGGGTAGCCCTACTTGCTTCAATGAGACCCACCTGCCCCACATTGTTAATGGCTGTCACTAATGATGGGGCAATGTAGGAATAATAACTAAACAAATGAAATAACAGTCTGCAGCTACACTTTGAAATACAAAACTCAGCATGAAGAACTAATAGGCCAAGTGAAACTACAAACAATGTATATAATACTTCTTTGGAGAATGGTACTAAAAGACATGTTATAAAATGCTTTCATTCTCCTTTTGATTGATAAAAACTGCACAGATTGTTAAAATACATAGAACCAAAGAAACTGACAATGAACAAATCCAGTAATTTAGCAAGATGCAATGCCTGTACTACAAAGTGCATTTGATGTGGATTCCAAAGTAGGCACTAAAATAACATGAAATGCACGGAATAGAGAACTCCATGTACTAATGTTTGTCAGTTGACTCACACATGCTTTCTACAGAAGTAGCAGCAGGAAATAAAATCAATGAAATACTATTGTTTGGCAAAGACAAAAGCCACTGGGTAAGCTAATTAACATCTCAAAAAAGACTGAATAACTCTGTTTACTAATCTTTTCCACAGAAACTAGAAGTCAGGAGAAGGCAGGTCATTAAAAACATTTAAAAGATATCTTTCTTTTAAAACAAGCCACAAGCTAAAATAATGAATGGCTCAACCAAAAAGGTGTTGTGAGTAGATCAGGAAAAGAAGGACTGTGATTAAATAGCTGAAACTTCCTGTAGGTAACCCTCCCCCTACCTTACACAGACAAGCCTCGAGCATGCTCATTACACACAGAATGTTCAAGGTAAGCATTGCAGAATGTAAACAAAGAAACGCTGGGATTGTCCCTTTAATGTAAATTTCTCAGAAGAGTTGACAACTGCCTTTAAACCCCTGACCGATCAATTTCCTTTGTTTTGCTATGAAAGGGGTGTGTTAAGTTCTCCTCCCCTCTGCAATAAAAACAGTAGAAAACACTTCCACAGTTTTCTATCTTTTTGTATATCAGCTGCTGTATTCCTCATATTAGCAGGATTAATTGCCCATCTAAGATTGACAACAGTACCTGACAGGGTAAACTACATGTCTATGATAAACTAGATAAGTCCAAACAAACCAAGTAAAAAAACTAAACAGGCAGGATGGAAGACTTAAAAACAAGCAGCTGGAAAACGTTTAGAAATCCAAAAAACGTTTAATTCCAAATATCATTAAGCACTTTTCGTTTGACACTATGTTCAAACTTCTTCAGATAAAATCCAGATATCACACACCTCCTTTTAAATTTGTGATGTGACAGCACATGCTCAAACCTAACCAATCATCACTTCTATTAAATTAATACACCTCCCAACACAAAAACCTGTTGAACCCACCAATGAGACCACTGGTAGATGCACGTAGGGTTGCCACCTTTTCAAATGGCCAAATTGGGACATACATCAGATTTTACAGGCCGACACCTACCCACGGTCAGTACGATAGAACTTTACTTGTTTGCCTAAATGAAAGCTTATTCTTGTAGCAGTTTAGTTGCTTATTCTGTTTCTTGTAACATTTCGGTATTTTACATACAGAAATAACTATTTTATGCAACTATTACATAAAATATGGGACATAATTATGTCCTACAATCTCAGGACATTTGCCATTTTTAATATTTTTGGTCAGGACACAACTGCCCAAAGAGGGACTGTCCCTCGCAAAATGGGACAGGTGGTAACCCTAGATGCACGTAACTCAGTTATGTATGCGAGTGCAACAGTAGTTGATCACATGTTAAAAAATATATCCAAGAAGAACAAATCTGTAAGGATTCGTGGTCCTTGGAAAAAATCAACAAGTTGGAATTCAATGTAGAGTATGAGTTTTTAACAGTAGATATAAAAGACCTCTATACATCCATTCCACAACATGAAGGAATAGAAGGGGGTCAGGACCTATTTGAAATACAAGGGGGCCCCAGACTCTGAAGTGCAATTGGTAGGTGAACTATTAGATATTATACTCAGTAATAACTATATACTTTTTGATAAAGAATTCTATCTCCAAAAGTAGGAGTTGCGGTGGGGTCACCATGCGGTGCTAGCTTCACAAACTTAGTTTTGGCAAAATGGGAGTTAGAAACAGTAAAACAAAATCAGGAGATGCAGAGTAAAATACATTTTTACACTAGGTTCCTGGATGACATTTTTATTATCGTAAAAGGGAATCAATATATAGCTGATGAAATAACTGCACACTTTAATTCAAGCTCTGAATTTTTACAATTTACACACTACTTCAACTCAGATGTAATTACATATTTAGATGTCCACATTCATTGAGAGGATAAGAGGGGAATACATAGCAACTTTATATAGGAAAGAAACATATTCAAACTCATTCCTACATTTTACAAGCAGCCATCCGTACCATCAGAAGTGCTCAGTAGTAAAAGGACAATTAATGAGAGCAGCCAGGATTGTCACTGAAAATGCAGATTTCCTATTAGAATGTGAGACACTTAGAGTTATGTTCACTAGCCAGGGTTATCTGAAGTCCCTATTGGACAACCTTATTAGTGAGGTGAATACGAAAAGACAGGCAGGTATATGTGTACCCATTTTGAAGAAAGTCGACAATGCTATGAAAAATTAAACAGTACAGGTTTCTAATGAAATGAAGGACTTTTCAGTTAGTTTAGTAACAACATTTAACAGGCAAGCAAGTAGTATTTTACATAGAATTCAGAAGAATTGGAATATTTTGATGGATGATCCCCTAATACGGCAAAAACTAGGAACGAAGCCAAATATATTTCGCAAAGGGTACAATTTAAAGAACCTTTTGGAACACCCACATAGTAGAGAGATTAGACATAGAGGGATGAATAAGTGCGGTATGTGCTCGCAATGTAAGGTCATAAAGATAGGGCAGTCATATGATATCAGAGGCATTTCATATAAGATTAATAAGAAGTTCGATTGTAATTCAAAAATGGTGGTTTACCTAGCTAAATGGAAATTGTGCCCAGCATTTTATATAGGTAAAATGGAGTGTAGACTCCACGATCGAATTTACGAACATATGTATGCCATAGCGAAGCCAAACACATTTGACAAGAAAGTGAACACAGTTTCAGTTTCGAAGTGATTGACCAGATTGTACTAGATATTAGAGGTGGTCCAGACTTATTGAAACTTGAAGAAAAATAATTATATTGGCAGATTTTATTGAACACCTACAGTTATCCAGGCCTCAATGAGGCAAGTTCTATTATATGTGTACTGAAATTGAAAAGCTTAGCTAGATAACAATAAGATGACTTGATACCTTTAGACTGTTTTTAGAAGCCTATCATTACCTGTTTGAAGGAATGCACATATAATTGTACATTTTTATAAGGAGCTAATAAATATATAAAAAATATAGTGCTTTTTAGGTGTTTTATATGTAATTTTAAGCATGGGATATGTTACTAGTGAATGTATTGGGAGCTGAATTACTTTAATAGAAGTGATGATTGGTTAGGTTTGAACACGTGCTGTCATGTCACAAATTTAAAAGGAGGTGTGTGATATCTGTATTTTATCTGAAGAAGTTTGAACATAGTGTCAAATGAAAAGCGCTTAATATTTAGAATTAAATGTTTTTTTGGATTTCTAAACATTTTCCAGCTGTTTGTTTTTAAGTCTTCCATCCTGCCTGTTTAGTTTTTTTATGTAGTTTTTTCCACTGGTATGTCTATGATATGTCATGCAGGTGGAGACTGATTTCTCTGCAAAGTATGTGAGAAGCTGAGTTTTAAAAAAAGTTGGTGGGCTTTCCCTTCCTTTGACTCAAATGCAAGGAAATAAAAGTTTTAAAAAGTACAAGAAGGTTTCTGGTACCTACACAATGATGGAACCATATTGTAGGGAGAAAGGAAACCTAACGACTGAGTTAAACTGTATGAGAGGGTGGAGTTTTCCTTTAAGAGGTGAGGAGTTAGGCTGGGTTAAGGCAGGTGGAGATCAATGAGTCAAGTACTGTAGCTTTTAATGCTTTCTTGAGGTTCTGAGTATTAGAAATGGCTCTGATGGACAGAAGGAGTTTGTTACAAGCCAGAGTAACATTTGTAGCCTTATAGCTGATGACTTTTTGATCTTTTGGGCTTAGAGATTTGTAGGAGAAACTAGTCAGAGCTTCAGAGGGAACACTTAGGGGAATATAAGAAGAAAGGTGGGAGGGTGGCATAATGGTTAAGGTGTTTACCTTACAGACACAAGGTGCAGGGTTTGATTCTCACATGGGGTAATTGGCTAGGCTTGAAATGGCCCACAAGGGTACTTAGCCTAGTACTAATCTATGAACCTATGAGAGAAGAGATGGGGGGACATGAGGTAGGTTTCTAGAGCATGGAGTGAGTGAGGAGCAGTTGGGGTAATAGGAGCTGGTGGGGAGATTCAAGCCAGCTTAGTGATTTCAGGGATAATCAGTGGTGGGTGTTGTAAGGTTGCTTAGCAGCAAATCTAGCAATTTTGTTGTAGGTGAGTTCAAGCTTTATCATTAAAGTGGATTACAGGTTAGTTAAGATTGGAGAGGCAGGTAGTAAACTGGGAAGAAGGTACGTTTGGGCAAGAGAAAGTCTGGAGTCATAAGTAATAAATGTCTTGTTTTGATAGAGCAGGCCCACTTTTTGAAGAGTTTTTTTTTTTATGGAGTTGAGGATGTGTAGATGAAATTAAAGTTGGTCATCTATTATAGTTCCCAGGAGTTTGGTGTGTGTTTCAATATTAATTGCTGTGTTGTTAAGTGATGTGATGGTAAAGGGGGGTTTATAATGAGAAAGAGATTTTGGGAGGAACAAGAGAAGTTAGTTTTTCTTGAGATTAATTATGAGTTGTTGTCAGTTAGCCAAGTTTTAACTGAGTTGGAGATTTGGGTTAGTCTGTGTAGGTGTGAGAGATTGTCAGAAGTAAATATATCATCTGAAACTTCTGTATATTGTATTAGTGTGGAGTTAGAGCAGGAACTGTGTAGGGATCCCCTTCAGAATGCCGAAATTCAAAACTTCAAAACCCATATGATCACAGACCATATGTTCGAAGTTTTGAAATACCGACATTCTGAATGGGAAATCGCATACAGAGCGGACCGGGAGATTTCCCTTGTTCTCGCTGTAGTGCGATCTCGGAGTTGGTATATTTAAGTAGGGGGTGCAGGGGGGTGAAGCTCCCCTGCTATACACAGTTTAATGTGCATTTTTTTTATTTTTACGGGTCTAGTTCACATTTTCGAACATTCAAATGTTCGATCATATGGTCTCGGCCATATGAATTTTGAACATTTGAGCTTTTGGTTATGTGAAGTTAGACCCCTGTGCAGATAGTAAAGATGTTAAATAGAAGTGGTCCAAGAATGGAGCCCTGGGGAACTCCTATACTGACTGGAAGGAAGGGGAGAAGGAGGAGAGCCATTTGACAGACTGCTGTCTGTTAGGTAGCTGAAGAACCATTTAAGAGTAGGGTTAGAGAGACTGCAATCAGACAGCTTGGAAAGAAGTTTTGGGTGAGAGACAGTGTTGAAGGCTTTGGAGAGTTCTAAGAATAAACAGGAGATGAGTTTATTGTTGTCTGTAGCCAGAGGGATGGTGTATGTGAAGGAAATTAGAGCAGTGGTCATGCTGTAATTGGGGTGGAATCCGTGTTGGGTAGGGGTGAACAGATTTTCTTGTAGAAGGTAGTCAAGGAGCTGCTTATATATACATTTTTCAAGTAATTTTGAGAGAGGGGAGAGGATAGCTATGGGTCTATAATTAGAAAGGCCAATGGAGTGTCCTCCCTTGTGGATTGTAACAGTATAACATTTTTTCTAGATAGTGGGGACAGTGGATATTTGACTAGATCTGTTAATCAGGATGGAAATAAGGCTGTTGAGCTAGCAGCAAGCTTTAGAAAGAGGGGTGGTAATACATCAACTGAGGGAGAGCATGGCTTTAGTTTGTTAAGAAGAGATTGCATGCATGCAGTGGAAACTGATTTGAATGTAACAATGTTTTTATATCCTTGGGGAGAGGTTGGAGGTGGAATTATTGCTGGAGGGATGGAGGGAGTGGAGAGGTTGGAGATGGGATTACTCTGAGTTAATTTGCTGAAGGAAACAATGAAGCAGGAGTTAATAGCTGTGGCTGTTTCTATATGAGTGTTGTTTGGGCAAGGGTTAGGTATACTGGTGGTACCAGGATGCAGGATCTTATTCATGGTATTCCAGAAGATTTTAGGATTTTTGTGATGATTAGTTTGTGGTTTAAGGTAGATGTTTTTCTTGACTGATTTTACTATTTTTTTTTTTTGAGTTTACAGAGTTCTTTGTAGATTTGGAGGTGGGTACGGGATTTGTTTCTTTAGCAGATTTTCCAAGCATTGTCCTTCTTGCGCATTAGAGAGTGAGTAGTTTGTGAGAGCAAAGGTTCTAAGGGGAACAAGGGAGTTGACAATTTCCAGAAAATTATGGTTGAATTTAGGTACAGCATAATTCAAGCATAATTCAAACCCCCCAGGTTTGAATGAAGTCACTTCTATTGCCTGTATTCTGAAATTAAAGAGCCTAATGTGCTAGACAAGTCTTTTGTCTAACTAAGTCTTTTAAACAGCGCTATTTGTAGTTGAGTAAAAGAATGCAGGTTTTTTGCTTCATGTTTTATACCTTTAAAAATATGTCTCATCTTACATCTAAGCTTGCTTCACCCTTGTTGGTGATTTGTGAAAGCATTACAGTTGAGTTGACCAACACTGGTTAAAGTTGAAATTGCAGTCTCTTATTTTATTTTATTTTATTTTGAGTGCAGCGTTCTTTTAGTCCACTTGGAGCTCTCTTGAAACTCATAAAAATATGTATATAAACATTTACATTTATATATATATTTTCCATAGTTTTTTCATCATTTTTATCACATATTTTAAGAGTTACACTCTGTCCATCTAAATGCAGTGATTTAATGTGTCTTTATTTGTGCACAAAAGCAGCTATGCACTTTTGTTCTTTACAGGTTTTCACACTTGTTGCTGATGTCATATGTCCAAGCTTAATTACTTATGCAATATCATTGGTTAATGTTTTTTGAAGCCACCATGTGGTCTGTATTAACGTGAGCACTTGTGCTACTGTTGTAGGTCTGAAGAAGTCTTCTAAATTAAGACGAAAAGCACTTAACTGTTTATTTTTGCATCATACTGTTTAGTTGCAAAGTAATAAACCTGTTTTTACTTTTTTTTTTGCTTTGGAGACTTTGTGTCCTTGAGCCTTCATTTGTTTCCTGAGTTGCTGTTTGGATTTGTTTGTTTGAATTACACAGTTTGTTCGTCTATGGCCACTGGCACTGTCTCCAACTTTTCTGAGCAGTCAGATGAGCAGAACGCCATTACACTTGGTAACGCATCGGATGTCAGCAACTTGACTGTTATTTTAGCTGCCTTGAACAAAAGGCTCGACAAGCTGTCAGCTCATTTTGATGCTCTTCCTAACAGCCTCTATCTAAGACCTGAACAGGAAGGAGGTTCTTCTTTACTACGTGAAACCCCTAATACTTGCAGAGACAAGCAGTCAACGCTTAACGATGAAACAAGTGGATTGAGCCGAATTGGCGAAAGGAGTGAAGGAGGTGTAAGGGGAAGTCATTTGGCTTCAGTACAACTTGGTGCAGGTTACAGTGGTGGATCGAACAATTTATCCTCGGGGCTTATTGGGCTCCCAGATGTCAGTAGCTGGTTAAATGAGAGACCATCTTTGAATATAGAAGTGCAAAATAATATACGGGAGTGACCGGCTGGAGGTAACTCACATCTGATGTCTCTTTTAAGAGACTTTGATAAAAAATCATTAAAGGCTAAAAAGCTTCAACTGGAGATATGCTATTCTGAAGAATGTAGGAAGGAAGGTGTTGTGCCATAAGGTCGCTTGTGGCAATACCTGTCGGGGTTGGAAGCAGGTACACCTTTTTTCAATGACTTTACCAATTTATTTGATAAGCATGGTCTAGAATTAATGGGTTTAATTTCCAAACATTACAGCTCTACTATTGATTGTTTGGCAACAGATATTTCAAGCTTAGACAAGGAACACCCAGATTTCCTGAGATATCAGTTTGAATACAAAAGGGCGTTCAGCTCTATCGAACAACAGATATTGAAAAACACTGAAATCAAGCTTAAAAAACTAAAGAGAGATATCAATGACTATAAGAACGGTGTTGCTTATCCTAAACCACCCCCATCCCAGTCTAGGAATTTTTCAGATCAATCAGGAGAGGCTTTAAGAAGTCAGGAGAGACGGGCTCAGGTTACAAACTTTAATCAGTGTGTAACAGAACATCTCTAACCAACAAAGTAACAGTGTCCCTACTGAAGTAAGGGAAGGGAACTACAACTCTTCCCAGAGTCAAGGTAATAGGGCTCAAAGTGGTGTTTCAAACAACGTATATGACCAGTCTTCTTTTTCCAACAACGGCCAAAACCATCGACCCAAGTACAACATGAGGGTATAAGGAGCCAAGAAGTAGGTAACCAAGTGGAACAAATAACTATTAAACCTACCATTCTGTTTAATAGAAAAGGTGATTTTAAAATTTATAACTTCTCTGACTATGACATTGATCCTAGGCTTTGTGAAGTTTTTAGCAGGGATCTAACTTTTGTTTCAGATTACCACTTTAGACTTCCTGATACATTAATTGACCTAAAACTTTTCACCCGTAAACTCAATTTAAACTTGATGTTTGGTGAGAACAGTTCTGTTAACAACAGCCTGAGAGTGTCCAGTACCTTCAACCCACCAATGCACCCATTGTTGGGTGTTTTTGAACATTTATGTGAGTTTGACCTTAGGCATTTGCAAAGAAACAACAAGAATAGTGTTGGTACACTAAACATGGATGCTGGAGAGAGGGATATCCTGAGTTCAACCAAAAGTCTTCCTATCTGTTTTTTTAAAACCAGGCAAGGGAGGTGGACTAGTAGTTATGAATTTAAGTGACTACAATTCAAGAATACGTCTGGTCTTGGAAAGTGGTATTTATGCTGAATCCAGTGTCAATGAGATGAATGGGGCCTATAAAAAGGTTCATTGTTTCTTAAATGATTTATTCATCGAAGGTATGATAGACATGGACATATTCAATTACTTGTCTACACCTAGCCCTAAAATACCAACATTATTTGGGTTGCCGAAATTGCACAAAGACCAACAAAATTCACTCATGAGGGCCTTAGTCAACTCCCGGGGGTCTGTCACATACACAAGTGCGAAGTACATTGATTCTATCTTGAAGAAGTATGTCGAAAAAGAACAAGTTTGCAGAGACTCATGGGCATTTCTAACGTCCATTAACAGCATTGAATATGATGAATCTTTAATGTTCTTAACAGTAGACGTGGTTGACTTGTATTTCTCTATTCCCCATGAGGAAGGTATTGAGGGGGTAGTCGAGCGACTATTAATGCATGGGGCCAACAGTAGAGAAATTAGGTTATTTCAAGAAATCATGGAAGTTATTCTGACTAACAACTTTGTAATGTTCGACAATACGATTTATAAACAACAAGTTGGTGTGGCTATGGGTTCACCATGTGGGGGGAGCTATGCTAACTTGGTGCTGGCTAGCTGGGAACATAAAAAGATTCTTTCAGATAATGAGTGGTCTGACAGAATAAAGATGTACACAAGATTTTTGGATGACATTTTTATACTGTTTAAGGGTACTGTATCCGAAGCCCACAGTTTTGTGCAACATCTTAATAGCAGCACCAGTTTTTTTCAGATTCACCCACACATATCATGAGTTAAAAAAGAACATAGAAGAGCAGTGCTATGTAGCCAGGATCTACCATAAACCCACATGTTCTAACACCATGCTTCACTACACAAGTTGCCATCCTATAATTCAGAAAAGATCTGTATTTAAAGGACAACTTGTCCATGCAGCAAGGATGGTGACTGATGAAGTGACTTTCCTTGCAGAATGTGAGACACTTAAAGTTATGTTTCTAAAGAGAGGTTACCCAGACACACTGATCCTTGATTTAGTAAATGAAGTCGTAAACAAAAGGAGAGAAGGGCTTTATAAACCACTTCTTAGACCTACTATTAGGTCAGTCACCTCAGAAGACGATGTGAAGTTGGAAGTAACCACTAATACAAATCATAATTGTACACAAACAGTAGGTGTAGCCACTAGAAAGATTTCAGGTAGTTTTGTCACCTCATTTTGTTTGGAAGTCAAAGCAATTGAGGTTGTATTTAAAAGAAACTGGAGCATCTTCATGATGGAACCAGATGTGTTGGAGAAGTTGGGTAATTCACCATCTTTTATTTACAAGAAGAACAGGAACTTGAAACAGATCTTAGAAATGGAACCCCAGACCTGTAGTAGATCTGGTGGTACATTTAAATGTGAAAACTGTAACTATTGCAGATATATAGCAACAGGGACAGAATACACAGCAGGTTCCTTTAAGGTAAAAACCTAAGGGTAGATTTAACTGTAACTCTAAATCCGTTGTCTACCTGGCTAGTTGTGTAGCCTGTCCAGCATATTATGTTGGTAAGATAGACAGAAAACTAAGAGAGAGGATTTATGAGCACACATACCATATTAGAAAAAAAGTCACCTTCTAACGCATTGGCAAGGCATTGTGCTGAACACCCAACACACCACTTTCACTTTAGAGTGATTTGTCAGGTTACTGTTAATCTAAAAGGGGGTCCTTATCATCTAATTTTGGAAAGACAGGAGTTGATTTGGCAACTGCGTCTCAACTCTTATAACCCCCCAGGTTTGAATGAAGTCACTTCTATTGCCTGTATTCTGAAATTAAAGAGCCTAATGTACTAGACAAGTCTTTTGTCTAGCTAAGTCTTTAAACAGCTCTATTTGTAGTTGAGTAAAAGAATGCAGGTTTTTCGCTTCATGTTTTAAACCTTTAAAAATATGTCTCATCTTACATCTAAGCTTGCTTCACCCTTGTTGGTGATTTGTGAAAGCATTATAGTTGAGTCGACCAACACTGGTTAAAGCTGAAATTGCAGTCTCTTATTTTATTTTATTTTGAGTGCAGTGTTCTTTTAGTCCACTTGGAGCGCTCTTGTAACTCATAACAATGTGTATATAAACATTTATATTTATATATATATATATATATATATATATATATATATATATATATATATATATATATATATATATTTTCCATAGTTTTTTATCACATATTTTAAGAGTTACACTCTGTCCACCTAAATGCAGTGATTTAATGTGTCTTTGTGCACAAAAGTAGCTATACACTTTTGTTCTTTACAGGTTTTCACGCTTGTTGCTGATGTCATGTGTCCAAGCTTAATTACTTATGCAATACCATTGGTTAATGTTTTTTGAAACCACCATGTGGTCTGTATTAAAGTGAGCCCCTGTGCTACTGTTGTAGGTCTGAAGAAGTCTTCTAAATTAAGATGAAAGCGCTTAACCGTTTATTTTTGTATCATGCTGTTTAGTTGCAAAGTAATAAACCTGTTTTTACTTTTTTCACTTTGGAGACTTTGTGTTCTTGAACCTTCATTTGTTTCCTGAGTTGCAGTTTGGATTTGGTTGTTTGGATTACATAATTCAAGTGGTAGTTGGAAGAGAAAGTTCCAGTTTATAGAAGCAAGTTTGTTGAACTCATCAGGGATAAAATTAGAGAGACTCCAATATTCTCTAAATTTGTGTGGTCTAGTTTGTTGCAGGGATTGTATCTGTGTACAGTTGGGAAAGTTGTCACAAAGAGAATCTGATAGAGTTTTGGGGTTATGGTATAGGTTTGGATGGGATACTAGTATCCAGTCTAAAATTGAGCTAGAGTCAGTTGGCTTGCTAATATGGGTCATGTTTGAGATAAGTTGAGTGAAACTGTAGAGAGCTATGCTGGAATTAGGGAAGTCAGGATTCATGGTTTGCCAACTGATATTGACATCACCCATTATGCTAGTCTCATTAGTGAAGTTTTGAGTGATTCAGGAGAGAATTTGTTTGAGAATGGGAGGGATATTGTTACTTAGGGGGATATAAATAGTAGCAATGGTAAGTTTTCTGTGACTGTTAAGTTTACAATTTATATGTGGGAGTGTATTGTAGGATGAAGCTTGGGTGAAGGTAGGTGAGGAAGTGAGAGGTGTAGCTGTGATTTGATGGTTAGGAAGGATATGTATATAATGGTGTTGATAGGATGTGTGTTTTAGTTTGGAGAGCTGTGATGAGGATGAATATGCAATATGTGAGAATAAGGTTAGATAGGGGTGTAGAGCTATAAGATTATGTAGGTGTGTATAGTAGTGTAGTTGTGTTTTAATATGGTGAGGAGGGGGGTTTATGGGGGAGTGGTAGGGTCGAAGGAAGAGAGACTTGATTGGCTGGAGTAGGACAAGGAAGAGGGAAGGGAGAAGGAGGGATGTTCTTCGTGTTTCACTGTTGCAGTCATTACATTTGGGTAATCTGCTGGCAGGTTGCCCTCAGTCGGCCTGAATATCAAAGTCTTGGGTCCTGCGTCAGTTGCTGTCTCCTCTTCCATGACGTCAGCTCATCAGGGGTATAAAACATGCAGCTGACGCCATTTTAATTAGTCTTTCTTGACGCGTGGTGCCTGAAGCAGAAGCAGTTCGCAAGTGCCGGTCGGCCGACACCTGAAATTTTCACATTCGAGTTTCAGAACCAAAGTCTTCAATTAAAGCTAAGTACCGCTAGAAACTTTTTCTTGCTCCTTACCGATGTCTGTAAAAGTTAATAATTGCATTACTTTTATTAAGCATCTGTTGGATTGTTTGTTTCTGATAACTTGTTGCAGTTAAACTCTTTTCTCTAGAGGCTCCTTTAGCTGTTTAAAACTTTCATTTAAAGGCTCACTGCTGCTTTTCAGCAGAAACATTTCTGCAGTTTGTTGTAAGTAGTGGGAATATTTATAGCATTCCCATATTCAGGCTTGTATTTGGGCCTAGTGTTTGTGGAGGCTGTGTGTCTGAGCACATATTCAGGGACATCTTGGGTTAGCCAAAGCCATCAGTCATTTCAGTGAGAGAGAATTGTTTGACGACACTGACTGACTGAGGTCATCTGGACTACAGCTTAGACTAAGCACCTCATTGGTTCTTTTGAGATTTCTTTCTTAAAAGCTGTCTCAGGTTTCAACCTTCTGTTACCTAAGAAGTTCAGTTGTGAAAAAAAAAATGTATCTGCTTTTACTGTATTTGTGCTTCTTCCTACTTTATTTTGCTTTTGCGTCATCTTAAAAGTACTCAATTGTATTTATTACTGCTTGGTGTAACTCATTCTAAGCCTTTTAGTTTAAGCACTTGGGCTTCAGATCAGTTGTTTTACATTAAGAAGGTTTGTGGTCTGCACTGTAGTGGCAGAACAGGTAGCTTACATCCTTCTAAGTTGGGAACTGCTGATTGAGGGCTCAGTGTCTGTTATTCTAAAAGTGTATTAATTCTGGTTTAAGCACTTGGGCTTCAGGCCAGTTATTTTACATTAAGAGGGTTCGTGGTCTGCACTCTTGTGGGAGGAGAGGCTGGACTCTGCCCTTCTGAGCTGGGAATTTCTGGTTAAAGGCTTATAGTGCCTGCATATTTGAACTGCTTCTTACTGAAATTGGTACACCTTGTTTGCTGTAGCATAGACTAGATCCAGGCCTGCTGAATCTAGCTTTGTTTGTATAACTTGAGCACTAATCCAGGCATTCTTTAAAGTATTCGATTGTATTTATTACTGCTTGGTAGTAACCTGATTAAAGTGTAGCTATCATTCTAAGTCTTTTGGATTAAGCACTTGGGTTTCAGACCAGTTGTTTTACATTAGGAAGGTTTGTGGCCTGCACTGTGGTGGCAAGACAGGTAGCTTACATCCTTCTAAGTTGGGAACTGCTGATTGAGGGCTCAGTGTCTGTTATTCTTAAAGTGTATTAGTTGTGGTTTAAGCACTTGGGCTTCAGGCCAGTTATTTTACATTAAGAAGGTTCGTGGTCTGCACTCTTGTGGGAGGAGAGGCTGGACTCTGCCTTTCTGAGCTGGGAATTTCTGGTTAAAGGCTTATAGTGCCTGCATATTTCAACTGTTTCTTACTGAAATTGGTACACCTTGTTTGCTGTAGCATAGACTAGATCCAGGCCTGCTGAATCTAGCTTTGTTTATATGCTTGTTGTTTGCTTGTTATTTCCCTGAAATGCTAATTCCACCTAAAACATGGCTTTTCAGTGCTTCTGTGGATCCCTAGTGATATCTGCATTGCTTACTGTACTTATTTCCTTGTTTCACTTGAAAGAAAGTTACTGTTTGTCATTTTTGCATTTAAGTTACCTAACACTTGCTCACTAAAGCAATTATATAAGTCAGCACTAAAAAATTAAAAGCACTACACCCTCACAAACTCCCCTTGAGTACCTTGTTCCCCATTGGCCCTTTTTTCAATTATAAAGGAATTCCCAATACTATTCTAGCATGTCCAAAGGTCAGTTGTCAATCTCCTCTCCGGTCCAGCTGGTGAATCTGGGAATCTTGAGGCAATGTTACAACTGCCTCATGTAAACAGACAACCCTCTCCTCCTCCCAACAAATTCCAACACATGTGAGAGATGCAACCATATAGCCAAACTGGAGGCTAAGCTCTCTCAACTCAGTACTGGCGTAACCAGTCAGGAGGAGAAGGAAATCACACTCACTACAATTCCAGTCTCACATAGACCTACCACGACAGCAAACCAAACACATAAATACACAAAAACATACTCGGTGGCTCTAAATAAAAATCTGCCTAAGCAGCAGAGACCTCCAAAGCAGACACCCAAGCAACCGCTACCCCAAAACAAAACACGTGCAACACATAGCTCACAACGCCAGTGTGCTGAACAGTCACAGCCCTTAAGGCTAAACAACACACCTGATACACTTGTAATAGGTGACTCTATCATCAGGCAAACTGACATCCCGCTCACCAGGCTGAACAAGGAGAAGGTCACAGTGAGCTGCCTGTCGGGCGCTAGGATCCGCCACATAACGCAAGCACTCTGGTCTCTCCAAGGCAAGTACAAATATGACTCAGTCATTGTCCATGCTGGTGTGAATGACCTGAGACGTACCTCCCTGGAATACATGAAAAGAGACATAGAGGAGCTCTCTGAGCATGTAGGCCAGGCCGGTATGACCCTGACCTTGAGTAGCATCTTACGCTCACCAAGAATGATGCCACAATATGAAGGCAAGATGATCAATTTCAACAATTGGCTTAAGTATTGGTGTCATTCAAAGGGGATCCAATGCCTGTCAGCCTGGGATGACATGCTCGACAAGCCACGATGCTTCACTAGGGAAGGCTTGCACCTGTCACCCCTGGGCTTTCGGATATTGGCAAAGGCTCTTGCTACACCCATAATGCCTTTTTTAGGCAAGGCTCAAAAGACAAACCCACCTCCATAGGTATCACAAGGGATAAGAAACTAAGAGTAATGCTACTCAATGCCAGAAGTCTAAACCTCAAGATGCACGCACTCGAAACTCTCCTTACTTTACCAGAAAGGCTCATCCAGACTCTGCTACACTTTGCTGTGAAGGAAAGGTTAGTTTGCTTTTATTTTTTGTATTTTGTATATTTTAAATACTGTAGTTTGTTTTCTTTACCTTGTGTTTTACTTGCATTCTGCTTTAACAGCATATTAAAACTTCAAAAGAGACCACAGCTCTCTCTCTTCTGAGTCAGGCAGAAATTAGAACTGATCAATTAAGGACTCATTCATAAGATAGAAGATGTCACTTAAGGTTAATCATTTGTTAACTGAGGGGTGGAGTTATGAACTAAACCTTCTATTTAAGGGGTAAAATAAAGCATTTCTGAGCTTTACCAGAAAGGCTCATCCAGACTCTGCTACACTTTGCTGTGAAGGAAAGGTTAGTTTGCTTTTATTTTTTGTATTTTGTATATCTTAAATACTGTAATTTGTTTTCTTTACCTTGTGTTTTACTTGCATTCTGCTTTAACAGCATATTAAAACTTCAAAAAAGACCACAGCTATCTCTCTCTCTCTCTCTCTCTTCTGAGTCAGGCAAAAATTAGAACTGATCAATTAAGGACTCATTCATAAGATAGAAGAGGTCACTTAAGGTTAATCATTTGTTAACTGAGGGGTGGAGTTAGGAACTAAACCTTCTATTTAAGGGGAAAAATAAAACATTTCTGAGCTTTATAAGAAAGGCTCATCCAGACTCTGCTACACTTTGTTGTGAAGGAAAGGTTAGTTTGCTTTTATTTTTTGTATTTTGTATATTTTAAATACTGTAGTTTGTTTTCTTTACCTTGTGTTTACTTGCATTCTGCTTTAACAGCATATTAAAACTTCAAAAGAGACCACAGCTCTCTCTTCTGAGTCACGCAGAAATTAGAACTGATCAATTAAGGACTCATTCATAAGATAGAAGAGGTCACTTAAGGTTAATCATTTGTTAACTGAGGGGTGGAGCTAGGAACTAAACCTTCTATTTAAAGGGTAAAATAAAACATTTCTGAGCTTTACCAGAAAGGCTCATCCAGACTCTGCTACACTTTGCTGTGAAGGAAAGGTTAGTTTGCTTTTATTTTTTGTATTTTGTATATTTTAAATACTGTAGTTTGTTTTCTTTACCTTGTGTTTTACTTGCATTCTGCTTTAACAGCATATTAAAACTTCAAAAGAGACCACAGCTCTCTCTCTCTTTTGAGTCAGGCAGAAATTAGAACTGATCAATTAAGGACTCATTCATAAGATAGAAGAGGTCACTTAAGGTTAATCATTTGTTAACTGAGGGGTGGAGTTATGAACTAAACCTTCTATTTAAGGGGTAAAATAAAACATTTCTGAGCTTTACCAGAAAGGCTCATCCAGACTCTGCTACACTTTGCTGTGAAGGAAAGGTTAGTTTGCTTTTATTTTTTGTATTTTGTATATTTTAAATACTGTAGTTTGTTTTCTTTACTTGTGTTTTACTTGCATTCTGCTTTAACAGCATATTAAAACTTCAAAAGAGACCACAGCTCTCCCTATCTCTTCTGAGTCAAGCAGAAAGTAGAACGGATCAATTAAGGACTCATTCATAAGATAGAAGAGGTCACTTAAGGTTAATCATTTGTTAACTGAGGGGTGGAGTTAGGAACTAAACCTTCTATTTAAGGGGTAAATTAAAACATTTCTGAGCTTTACCAGAAAGGCTCAGCAAGACTCTGCTACACTTTGCTGTGAAGGAAAGGTTAGTTTGCTTTTATTTTTTGTATTTTGCATATTTTAAATACTGTAGTTTGTTTTCTTTACCTTGTGTTTTACCTGCATTCTGCTTTAACAGCATACTAAAACTTCAAAAGAGACCACAGCTCTCTCTCTCTTCTGAGTCAGGCAGAAATTAGAACTGATCAATTAAGGACTCATTCATAAGATAGAAGAGGTCACTTAAGGTTAATCATTTGTTAACTGAGGGGTGGAGTTAGGAACTAAACCTTCTATTTAAGGGGAAAATAAAACATTTCTGAGCTTTACCAGAAAGGCTCATCCAGACTCTGCTACACTTTGCTGTGAAGGAAAGGTTAGTTTGCTTTTATTTTTTGTATTTTGTATATTTTAAATACTGTAGTTTGTTTTCTTTACCTTGTGTTTTATTTGCATTCTGCTTTAACAGCATATTAAAACTTCAAAAGAGACCACAGCTCTCTCTCTCTTCTGAGTCAGGCCTGTTAACAAAGTGACCTCTTCTATCTTATGAATGAGTCCTTAATTGATCAGTTCTAATTGCTGCCTGACTCAGAAAAAAGAGAGAGCTGTGGTCTCTTTTGAAGTTTTAATATGCTGTTAAAGCAGAATGCAAGTAAAACACAAAGTAAAGAAAACAAACCACAGCTCTCTCTCTCTTCTGAGTCAGGCATAAATTAGAACTGATCAATTAAGGACTCATTCATAAGATAGAAGAGGTCACTTAAGGTTAATCATTTGTTAACTGAGGGGTGGAGCTAGGAAATAAACCTTCTATTTAAGGGGTAAAATAAAACATTTCTGAGCTTTATCAGAAAGGCTCATCCAGCCTCTGCTACACTTTGCTGTGAAGGAAAGGTTAGTTTGCTTTTATTTTTTGTATTTTGTATATTTTAAATACTGTAGTTTGTTTTCTTTACCTTGTGTTTTACTTGCATTCTGCTTTAACAGCATATTAAAACTTCAAAAGAGACCACAGCTCTCTCTCTTCTGAGTCAGGCAGAAATTAGAACTGATCAATTAAGGACTCATTCATAAGATAGAAGAGGTCACTTAAGGTTAATCATTTGTTAACTGAGGGGTGGAGCTAGGAACTAAACCTTCTATTTCAGGGGTAAATTAAAACATTTCTGAGCTTTATCAGAAAGGCTCATCCAGACTCTGCTACACTTTGCTGTGAAGGAAAGGTTAGTTTGCTTTTATTTTTTGTATTTTGTATATTTTAAATACTGTAGTTTGTTTTCTTTACCTTGTGTTTTACTTGCATTCTGCTTTAACAGCATATAAAAACTTCAAAAGAGACCACAGCTCACTCTCTCTTCTGAGTCAGGCAGAAATTAGAACTGACCAATTAAGGACTCATTCATAAGATCGAAGAGGTCACTTAAGGTTAATCATTTGTTAACTGAGGGGTGGAGTTAGGAACTAAACCTTCTATTTAAGGGGTAAAATAAAACATTTCTGAGCTTTACCAGAAAGGCTCATCCAGACTCTGCTACACTTTGCTGTGAAGGAAAGGTTAGTTTGCTTTTATTTTTGTATTTTGTATTTTTTAAATACTGTAGTTTGTTTTCTTTACCTTGTGTTTTACTTGCATTCTGCTTTAACAGCATATTAAAACTTCAAAAGAGACCACAGCTCTCTCTCTCTTCTGAGTCAGGCAGAAATTAGAACTAATCAGTTAAAGACTCATTCATAAGATGGAAGAGGTCACTTAAGGTTAATTATTTGTTAACTGAGGGGTGGAGTTAGGAACTAAACCTTCTATTTAAGCGGTAAAATAAAACATTTCTGAGCTTTACCCGAAAGGCTCATCCAGACTCTGCTACACTTTGCTGTAAAGGAAAGGTTAGTTTGCTTTAATTTTTTGTATTTTGTATATTTTAAATACTGTAGTTTGTTTTCTTTACCTTGTGTTTTACTTGCATTCTGCTTTAACAGCATATTAAAACTTCAAAAGAGACCACAGCTCTCTCTCTTGAGTCAGGCAGAAATTAGAACTGATCAATTAAGGACTCATTCATAAGATAGAAGAGGTCACTTAAGGTTAATCATTTGTTAACTGAGGGGTGGAGTTATGAACTAAACCTTCTATTTAAGGGGTAAAATAAAACATTTCTGAGCTTTACCAGAAAGGCTCATCCAGACTCTGCTACACTTTGCTGTGAAGGAAAGGTTAGTTTGCTTTTATTTTTTGTATTTTGTATATTTTAAATACTGTAGTTTGTTTTCTTTACCTTGTGTTTACTTGCATTCTGATTTAACAGCATATTAAAACTTCAAAAGAGACCACAGCTCTCTCTCTTCTGAGTCACGCAGAAATTAGAACTGATCAATTAAGGACTCATTCATAAGATAGAAGAGGTCACTTAAGGTTAATCATTTGTTAACGGAGGGGGTGGAGTTAGGAACTAAACCTTCTATTTAAGGGGTAAAATAAAACATTTCTGAGCTTTACCAGAAAGGCTCATCCAGACTCTGCTACACTTTGCTGTGAAGGAAAGGTTAGTTTGCTTTTATTTTTTTGTATTTTGTATATTTTAAATACTGTAGTTTGTTTTCTTTACCTTGTGTTTTACTTGCATTCTGCTTTAACAGCATATTAAAACTTCAAAAGAGACCACAGCTCTCTCTCTTTTGAGTCAGGCAGAAATTAGAACTGATCAATTAAGGACTCATTCATAAGATAGAAGAGGTCCCTTAAGGTTAATCATTTGTTAACTGAGGGGTGGAGTTATGAACTAAACCTTCTATTTAAGGGGTAAAATAAAACATTTCTGAGCTTTACCAGAAAGGCTCATCCAGACTCTGCTACACTTTGCTGTGAAGGAAAGGTTAGTTTGCTTTTATTTTTTGTATTTTGTATATTTTAAATACTGTAGTTTGTTTTCTTTACTTGTGTTTTACTTGCATTCTGCTTTAACAGCATATTAAAACTTCAAAAGAGACCACAGCTCTCTCTATCTCTTCTGAGTCAAGCAGAAATTAGAACTGATCAATTAAGGACTCATTCATAAGATAGAAGAGGTCACTTAAGGTTAATCATTTGTTAACTGAGGGGTGGAGTTAGGAACTAAACCTTCTATTTAAGGGGTAAATTAAAACATTTCTGAGCTTTACCAGAAAGGCTCAGCAAGACTCAGCTACACTTTGCTGTGAAGGAAAGGTTAGTTTGCTTTCATTTTTTGTATTTTGTATATTTTAAATACTGTAGTTTGTTTTCTTTACCTTGTGTTTTACTTGCATTCTGCTTTAACAGCATATTAAAACTTCAAAAGAGACCACAGCTCTCTCTCTTCTGAGTCAGGCAGAAATTAGAACTGATCAATTAAGGACTCATTCATAAGATAGAAGAGGTCACTTAAGGTTAATCATTTGTTAACTGAGGGGTGGAGTTAGGAACTAAACCTTCTATTTAAGGGGTAAAATAAAACATTTCTGAGCTTTACCAGAAAGGCTCATCCAGACTCTGCTATACTTTGCTGTGAAGGAAAGGTTAGTTTTTTTTTATTTTTCTATTTTGTATATTTTAAATACTGTAGCTTGTTTTCTTTACCTTGTGTTTTACTTGCATTCTGCTTTAACAGCATATTAAAACTTCAAAAGAGACCACAGCTCTCTCTCTTCTGAGTCAGGAAACAAACCACAGCTCTCTCTACTGAGTCAGGCATAAATTAGAACTGATCAATTAAGGACTCATTCATAAGATAGAAGAGGTCACTTAAGGTTAATCATTTGTTAACTGAGGGGTGGAGCTAGGAAATAAACCTTCTATTTAAGGGGTAAAATAAAACATTTCTGAGCTTTATCAGAAAGGCTCATCCAGACTCTGCTACACTTTGCTGTGAAGGAAAGGTTAGTTTGCTTTTATTTTTTGTATTTTGTATATTTTAAATACTGTAGTTTGTTTTCTTTACCTTGTGTTTTACTTGCATTCTGCTTTAACAGCATATTAAAACTTCAAAAGAGACCACAGCTCTCTCTCTTCTGAGTCAGGCAGAAATTAGAACTGATCAATTAAGGACTCATTCATAAGATAGAAGAGGTCACTTAAGGTTAATCATTTGTTAACTGAGGGGTGGAGCTAGGAACTAAACCTTCTATTTAAGGGGTAAAATAAAACATTTCTGAGCTTTACCAGAAAGGCTCATCCAGACTCTGCTACACTTTGCTGTGAAGGAAAGGTTAGTTTGCTTTTATTTTTGTATTTTGTATATTTTAAATACTGTAGTTTGTTTTCTTTACCTTGTGTTTTACTTGCATTCTGCTTTAACAGCATATTAAAACTTCAAAAGAGACCACAGCTCTCTCTCTTCTGAGTCAGGCAGAAATTAGAACTGATCAATTAAGGACTCATTCATAAGATAGAAGAGGTCACTTAAGGTTAATCATTTGTTAACTGAGGGGTGGAGCTAGGAACTAAACCTTCTATTTAAGGGGTAAAATAAAACATTTCTGAGCTTTACCAGAAAGGCTCATCCAGACTCTGCTACACTTTGCTGTGAAGGAAAGGTTAGTTTGCTTTTATTTTTGTATTTTGTATATTTTAAATACTGTAGTTTGTTTTCTTTACCTTGTGTTTTACTTGCATTCTGCTTTAACAGCATATTAAAACTTCAAAAGAGACCACAGCTCTCTCTCTCTTCTGAGTCAGGCAGAAATTAGAACTGATCAATTAAGGACTCATTCATAAGATAGAAGAGGTCACTTAAGGTTAATCATTTGTTAACTGAGGGGTGGAGCTAGGAACTAAACCTTCTATTTAAGGGTAAAATAAAACATTTCTGAGCTTTACCAGAAAGGCTCATCCAGACTCTGCTACACTTTGCTGTGAAGGAAAGGTTAGTTTGCTTTTATTTTTGTATTTTGTATATTTTAAATACTGTAGTTTGTTTTCTTTACCTTGTGTTTTACTTGCATTCTGCTTTAACAGCATATTAAAACTTCAAAAGAGACCACAGCTCTCTCTCTTCTGAGTCAGGCAGAAATTAGAACTGATCAATTAAGGACTCATTCATAAGATAGAAGAGGTCACTTAAGGTTAATCATTTGTTAACTGAGGGGTGGAGCTAGGAACTAAACCTTCTATTTAAGGGGTAAAATAAAACATTTCTGAGCTTTACCAGAAAGGCTCATCCAGACTCTGCTACACTTTGCTGTGAAGGAAAGGTTAGTTTGCTTTTATTTTTTGTATTTTGTATATTTTAAATACTGTAGTTTGTTTTCTTTACCTTGTGTTTTACTTGCATTCTGCTTTAACAGCATATTAAAACTTCAAAAGAGACCACAGCTCTCTCTCTCTCTCTTCTGAGTCAGGCAGAAATTAGAACTGATCAATTAAGGACTCATTCATAAGATAGAAGAGGTCACTTAAGGTTAATCATTTGTTAACTGAGGGGTGGAGCTAGGAACTAAACCTTCTATTTAAGGGGTAAAAAAAACATTTCTGAGCTTTACCAGAAAGGCTCATCCAGACTCTGCTACACTTTGCTGTGAAGGAAAGGTTAGTTTGCTTTTATTTTTTGTATTTTGTATATTTTAAATACTGTAGTTTGTTTTCTTTACCTTGTGTTTTACTTGCATTCTGCTTTAACAGCATATTAAAACTTCAAAAGAGACCACAGCTCTCTCTCTTCTGAGTCAGGCAGAAATTAGAACTGATCAATTAAGGACTCATTCATAAGATAGAAGAGGTCACTTAAGGTTAATCATTTGTTAACTGAGGGGTGGAGCTAGGAACTAAACCTTCTATTTAAGGGGTAAAATAAAACATTTCTGAGCTTTACCAGAAAGGCTCATCCAGACTCTGCTACACTTTGCTGTGAAGGAAAGGTTAGTTTGCTTTTATTTTTTGTATTTTGTATATTTTAAATACTGTAGTTTGTTTTCTTTACCTTGTGTTTTACCTGCATTCTGCTTTAACAGCATATTAAAACTTCAAAAGAGACCACAGCTCTCTCTCTCTTCTGAGTCAGGCAGAAATTAGAACTGATCAATTAAGGACTCATTCATAAGATAGAAGAGGTCACTTAAGGTTAATCATTTGTTAACTGAGGGGTGGAGCTAGGAACTAAACCTTCTATTTAAGGGGTAAAATAAAACATTTCTGAGCTTTACCAGAAAGGCTCATCCAGACTCTGCTACACTTTGCTGTGAAGGAAAGGTTAGTTTGCTTTTATTTTTTGTATTTTGTATATTTTAAATACTGTAGTTTGTTTTCTTTACCTTGTGTTTTACTTGCATTCTGCTTTAACAGCATATTAAAACTTCAAAAGAGACCACAGCTCTCTCTCTTCTGAGTCAGGCAGAAATTAGAACTGATCAATTAAGGACTCATTCATAAGATAGAAGAGGTCACTTAAGGTTAATCATTTGTTAACTGAGGGGTGGAGCTAGGAACTAAACCTTCTATTTAAGGGGTAAAATAAAACATTTCTGAGCTTTACCAGAAAGGCTCATCCAGACTCTGCTACACTTTGCTGTGAAGGAAAGGTTAGTTTGCTTTTATTTTTGTATTTTGTATATTTTAAATACTGTAGTTTGTTTTCTTTACCTTGTGTTTTACTTGCATTCTGCTTTAACAGCATATTAAAACTTCAAAAGAGACCACAGCTCTCTCTCTTCTGAGTCAGGCAGAAATTAGAACTGATCAATTAAGGACTCATTCATAAGATAGAAGAGGTCACTTAAGGTTAATCATTTGTTAACTGAGGGGTGGAGCTAGGAACTAAACCTTCTATTTAAGGGTAAAATAAAACATTTCTGAGCTTTACCAGAAAGGCTCATCCAGACTCTGCTACACTTTGCTGTGAAGGAAAGGTTAGTTTGCTTTTTTTTTTGTATTTTGTATATTTTAAATACTGTAGTTTGTTTTCTTTACCTTGTGTTTTACCTGCATTCTGCTTTAACAGCATATTAAAACTTCAAAAGAGACCACAGCTCTCTCTCTTCTGAGTCAGGCAGAAATTAGAACTGATCAATTAAGGACTCATTCATAAGATAGAAGAGGTCACTTAAGGTTAATCATTTGTTAACTGAGGGTGGAGTTAGGAACTAAACCTTCTATTTAAGGGGAAAATAAAACATTTCTGAGCTTTACCAGAAAGGCTCATCCAGACTCTGCTACACTTTGCTGTGAAGGAAAGGTTAGTTTGCTTTTATTTTTGTATTTTGTATATTTTAAATACTGTAGTTTGTTTTCTTTACCTTGTGTTTTACTTGCATTCTGCTTTAACAGCATATTAAAACTTCAAAAGAGACCACAGCTCTCTCTCTCTTCTGAGTCAGGCAGAAATTAGAACTGATCAATTAAGGACTCATTCATAAGATAGAAGAGGTCACTTAAGGTTAATCATTTGTTAACTGAGGGGTGGAGCTAGGAACTAAACCTTCTATTTAAGGGGTAAAATAAAACATTTCTGAGCTTTACCAGAAAGGCTCATCCAGACTCTGCTACACTTTGCTGTGAAGGAAAGGTTAGTTTGCTTTTATTTTTGTATTTTGTATATTTTAAATACTGTAGTTTGTTTTCTTTACCTTGTGTTTTACTTGCATTCTGCTTTAACAGCATATTAAAACTTCAAAAGAGACCACAGCTCTCTCTCTTCTGAGTCAGGCAGAAATTAGAACTGATCAATTAAGGACTCATTCATAAGATAGAAGAGGTCACTTAAGGTTAATCATTTGTTAACTGAGGGGTGGAGCTAGGAACTAAACCTTCTATTTAAGGGTAAAATAAAACATTTCTGAGCTTTACCAGAAAGGCTCATCCAGACTCTGCTACACTTTGCTGTGAAGGAAAGGTTAGTTTGCTTTTATTTTTGTATTTTGTATATTTTAAATACTGTAGTTTGTTTTCTTTACCTTGTGTTTTACTTGCATTCTGCTTTAACAGCATATTAAAACTTCAAAAGAGACCACAGCTCTCTCTCTCTTCTGAGTCAGGCAGAAATTAGAACTGATCAATTAAGGACTCATTCATAAGATAGAAGAGGTCACTTAAGGTTAATCATTTGTTAACTGAGGGGTGGAGCTAGGAACTAAACCTTCTATTTAAGGGTAAAATAAAACATTTCTGAGCTTTACCAGAAAGGCTCATCCAGACTCTGCTACACTTTGCTGTGAAGGAAAGGTTAGTTTGCTTTTATTTTTGTATTTTGTATATTTTAAATACTGTAGTTTGTTTTCTTTACCTTGTGTTTTACTTGCATTCTGCTTTAACAGCATATTAAAACTTCAAAAGAGACCACAGCTCTCTCTCTTCTGAGTCAGGCAGAAATTAGAACTGATCAATTAAGGACTCATTCATAAGATAGAAGAGGTCACTTAAGGTTAATCATTTGTTAACTGAGGGTGGAGCTAGGAACTAAACCTTCTATTTAAGGGTAAAATAAAACATTTCTGAGCTTTACCAGAAAGGCTCATCCAGACTCTGCTACACTTTGCTGTGAAGGAAAGGTTAGTTTGCTTTTATTTTTTGTATTTTGTATATTTTAAATACTGTAGTTTGTTTTCTTTACCTTGTGTTTTACCTGCATTCTGCTTTAACAGCATATTAAAACTTCAAAAGAGACCACAGCTCTCTCTCTTCTGAGTCAGGCAGAAATTAGAACTGATCAATTAAGGACTCATTCATAAGATAGAAGAGGTCACTTAAGGTTAATCATTTGTTAACTGAGGGGTGGAGCTAGGAACTAAACCTTCTATTTAAGGGTAAAATAAAACATTTCTGAGCTTTACCAGAAAGGCTCATCCAGACTCTGCTACACTTTGCTGTGAAGGAAAGGTTAGTTTGCTTTTATTTTTGTATTTTGTATATTTTAAATACTGTAGTTTGTTTTCTTTACCTTGTGTTTTACCTGCATTCTGCTTTAACAGCATATTAAAACTTCAAAAGAGACCACAGCTCTCTCTCTTCTGAGTCAGGCAGAAATTAGAACTGATCAATTAAGGACTCATTCATAAGATAGAAGAGGTCACTTAAGGTTAATCATTTGTTAACTGAGGGGTGGAGCTAGGAACTAAACCTTCTATTTAAGGGGTAAAATAAAACATTTCTGAGCTTTACCAGAAAGGCTCATCCAGACTCTGCTACACTTTGCTGTGAAGGAAAGGTTAGTTTGCTTTTATTTTTTGTATTTTGTATATTTTAAATACTGTAGTTTGTTTTCTTTACCTTGTGTTTTACTTGCATTCTGCTTTAACAGCATATTAAAACTTCAAAAGAGACCACAGCTCTCTCTTCTGAGTCAGGCAGAAATTAGAACTGATCAATTAAGGACTCATTCATAAGATAGAAGAGGTCACTTAAGGTTAATCATTTGTTAACTGAGGGGTGGAGCTAGGAACTAAACCTTCTATTTAAGGGGTAAAATAAAACATTTCTGAGCTTTACCAGAAAGGCTCATCCAGACTCTGCTACACTTTGCTGTGAAGGAAAGGTTAGTTTGCTTTTATTTTTGTATTTTGTATATTTTAAATACTGTAGTTTGTTTTCTTTACCTTGTGTTTTACCTGCATTCTGCTTTAACAGCATATTAAAACTTCAAAAGAGACCACAGCTCTCTCTCTTCTGAGTCAGGCAGAAATTAGAACTGATCAATTAAGGACTCATTCATAAGATAGAAGAGGTCACTTAAGGTTAATCATTTGTTAACTGAGGGGTGGAGCTAGGAACTAAACCTTCTATTTAAGGGGTAAAATAAAACATTTCTGAGCTTTACCAGAAAGGCTCATCCAGACTCTGCTACACTTTGCTGTGAAGGAAAGGTTAGTTTGCTTTTATTTTTGTATTTTGTATATTTTAAATACTGTAGTTTGTTTTCTTTACCTTGTGTTTTACCTGCATTCTGCTTTAACAGCATATTAAAACTTCAAAAGAGACCACAGCTCTCTCTCTTCTGAGTCAGGCAGAAATTAGAACTGATCAATTAAGGACTCATTCATAAGATAGAAGAGGTCACTTAAGGTTAATCATTTGTTAACTGAGGGGTGGAGCTAGGAACTAAACCTTCTATTTAAGGGGTAAAATAAAACATTTCTGAGCTTTACCAGAAAGGCTCATCCAGACTCTGCTACACTTTGCTGTGAAGGAAAGGTTAGTTTGCTTTTTTTTTTGTATTTTGTATATTTTAAATACTGTAGTTTGTTTTCTTTACCTTGTGTTTTACCTGCATTCTGCTTTAACAGCATATTAAAACTTCAAAAGAGACCACAGCTCTCTCTCTTCTGAGTCAGGCAGAAATTAGAACTGATCAATTAAGGACTCATTCATAAGATAGAAGAGGTCACTTAAGGTTAATCATTTGTTAACTGAGGGGTGGAGCTAGGAACTAAACCTTCTATTTAAGGGGTAAAATAAAACATTTCTGAGCTTTACCAGAAAGGCTCATCCAGACTCTGCTACACTTTGCTGTGAAGGAAAGGTTAGTTTGCTTTTATTTTTGTATTTTGTATATTTTAAATACTGTAGTTTGTTTTCTTTACCTTGTGTTTTACCTGCATTCTGCTTTAACAGCATATTAAAACTTCAAAAGAGACCACAGCTCTCTCTCTTCTGAGTCAGGCAGAAATTAGAACTGATCAATTAAGGACTCATTCATAAGATAGAAGAGGTCACTTAAGGTTAATCATTTGTTAACTGAGGGGTGGAGCTAGGAACTAAACCTTCTATTTAAGGGGTAAAATAAAACATTTCTGAGCTTTACCAGAAAGGCTCATCCAGACTCTGCTACACTTTGCTGTGAAGGAAAGGTTAGTTTGCTTTTATTTTTTGTATTTTGTATATTTTAAATACTGTAGTTTGTTTTCTTTACCTTGTGTTTTACCTGCATTCTGCTTTAACAGCATATTAAAACTTCAAAAGAGACCACAGCTCTCTCTCTCTTCTGAGTCAGGCAGAAATTAGAACTGATCAATTAAGGACTCATTCATAAGATAGAAGAGGTCACTTAAGGTTAATCATTTGTTAACTGAGGGTGGAGCTAGGAACTAAACCTTCTATTTAAGGGTAAAATAAAACATTTCTGAGCTTTACCAGAAAGGCTCATCCAGACTCTGCTACACTTTGCTGTGAAGGAAAGGTTAGTTTGCTTTTATTTTTTGTATTTTGTATATTTTAAATACTGTAGTTTGTTTTCTTTACCTTGTGTTTTACTTGCATTCTGCTTTAACAGCATATTAAAACTTCAAAAGAGACCACAGCTCTCTCTCTCTCTTCTGAGTCAGGCAGAAATTAGAACTGATCAATTAAGGACTCATTCATAAGATAGAAGAGGTCACTTAAGGTTAATCATTTGTTAACTGAGGGGTGGAGCTAGGAACTAAACCTTCTATTTAAGGGTAAAATAAAACATTTCTGAGCTTTACCAGAAAGGCTCATCCAGACTCTGCTACACTTTGCTGTGAAGGAAAGGTTAGTTTGCTTTTATTTTTGTATTTTGTATATTTTAAATACTGTAGTTTGTTTTCTTTACCTTGTGTTTTACCTGCATTCTGCTTTAACAGCATATTAAAACTTCAAAAGAGACCACAGCTCTCTCTCTCTTCTGAGTCAGGCAGAAATTAGAACTGATCAATTAAGGACTCATTCATAAGATAGAAGAGGTCACTTAAGGTTAATCATTTGTTAACTGAGGGTGGAGCTAGGAACTAAACCTTCTATTTAAGGGGAAAATAAAACATTTCTGAGCTTTACCAGAAAGGCTCATCCAGACTCTGCTACACTTTGCTGTGAAGGAAAGGTTAGTTTGCTTTTATTTTTGTATTTTGTATATTTTAAATACTGTAGTTTGTTTTCTTTACCTTGTGTTTTACTTGCATTCTGCTTTAACAGCATATTAAAACTTCAAAAGAGACCACAGCTCTCTCTCTCTTCTGAGTCAGGCAGAAATTAGAACTGATCAATTAAGGACTCATTCATAAGATAGAAGAGGTCACTTAAGGTTAATCATTTGTTAACTGAGGGGTGGAGCTAGGAACTAAACCTTCTATTTAAGGGGTAAAATAAAACATTTCTGAGCTTTACCAGAAAGGCTCATCCAGACTCTGCTACACTTTGCTGTGAAGGAAAGGTTAGTTTGCTTTTATTTTTTGTATTTTGTATATTTTAAATACTGTAGTTTGTTTTCTTTACCTTGTGTTTTACTTGCATTCTGCTTTAACAGCATATTAAAACTTCAAAAGAGACCACAGCTCTCTCTTCTGAGTCAGGCAGAAATTAGAACTGATCAATTAAGGACTCATTCATAAGATAGAAGAGGTCACTTAAGGTTAATCATTTGTTAACTGAGGGGTGGAGCTAGAACTAAACCTTCTATTTAAGGGGTAAAATAAAACATTTCTGAGCTTTACCAGAAAGGCTCATCCAGACTCTGCTACACTTTGCTGTGAAGGAAAGGTTAGTTTGCTTTTATTTTTTGTATTTTGTATATTTTAAATACTGTAGTTTGTTTTCTTTACCTTGTGTTTTACTTGCATTCTGCTTTAACAGCATATTAAAACTTCAAAAGAGACCACAGCTCTCTCTCTTCTGAGTCAGGCAGAAATTAGAACTGATCAATTAAGGACTCATTCATAAGATAGAAGAGGTCACTTAAGGTTAATCATTTGTTAACTGAGGGGTGGAGCTAGGAACTAAACCTTCTATTTAAGGGGTAAAATAAAACATTTCTGAGCTTTACCAGAAAGGCTCATCCAGACTCTGCTACACTTTGCTGTGAAGGAAAGGTTAGTTTGCTTTTATTTTTGTATTTTGTATATTTTAAATACTGTAGTTTGTTTTCTTTACCTTGTGTTTTACTTGCATTCTGCTTTAACAGCATATTAAAACTTCAAAAGAGACCACAGCTCTCTCTTCTGAGTCAGGCAGAAATTAGAACTGATCAATTAAGGACTCATTCATAAGATAGAAGAGGTCACTTAAGGTTAATCATTTGTTAACTGAGGGGTGGAGCTAGGAACTAAACCTTCTATTTAAGGGTAAAATAAAACATTTCTGAGCTTTACCAGAAAGGCTCATCCAGACTCTGCTACACTTTGCTGTGAAGGAAAGGTTAGTTTGCTTTTATTTTTGTATTTTGTATATTTTAAATACTGTAGTTTGTTTTCTTTACCTTGTGTTTTACTTGCATTCTGCTTTAACAGCATATTAAAACTTCAAAAGAGACCACAGCTCTCTCTTCTGAGTCAGGCAGAAATTAGAACTGATCAATTAAGGACTCATTCATAAGATAGAAGAGGTCACTTAAGGTTAATCATTTGTTAACTGAGGGGTGGAGCTAGGAACTAAACCTTCTATTTAAGGGGTAAAATAAAACATTTCTGAGCTTTACCAGAAAGGCTCATCCAGACTCTGCTACACTTTGCTGTGAAGGAAAGGTTAGTTTGCTTTTATTTTTGTATTTTGTATATTTTAAATACTGTAGTTTGTTTTCTTTACCTTGTGTTTTACTTGCATTCTGCTTTAACAGCATATTAAAACTTCAAAAGAGACCACAGCTCTCTCTCTCTTCTGAGTCAGGCAGAAATTAGAACTGATCAATTAAGGACTCATTCATAAGATAGAAGAGGTCACTTAAGGTTAATCATTTGTTAACTGAGGGGTGGAGCTAGGAACTAAACCTTCTATTTAAGGGGTAAAATAAAACATTTCTGAGCTTTACCAGAAAGGCTCATCCAGACTCTGCTACACTTTGCTGTGAAGGAAAGGTTAGTTTGCTTTTATTTTTGTATTTTGTATATTTTAAATACTGTAGTTTGTTTTCTTTACCTTGTGTTTTACTTGCATTCTGCTTTAACAGCATATTAAAACTTCAAAAGAGACCACAGCTCTCTCTCTCTTCTGAGTCAGGCAGAAATTAGAACTGATTAATTAAGGACTCATTCATAAGATAGAAGAGGTCACTTAAGGTTAATCATTTGTTAACTGAGGGGTTGAGCTAGGAACTAAACCTTCTATTTCAGGGGTAAAATAAAACATTTCTGAGCTTTATCAGAAAGGCTCATCCAGACTCTGCTACACTTTGCTGTGAAGGAAAGGTTAGTTTGCTTTTATTTTTTGTATTTTGTATATTTTAAATACTGTAGTTTGTTTTCTTTTCCTTGTGTTTTACTTGCATTCTGCTTTAACAGCATATTAAAACTTCAAAAGAGACCACAGCTCTCTCTCTCTTCTGAGTCAGGCAGAAATTAGAACTGATCAATTAAAGACTCATTCATAAGATGGAAGAGGTCACTTAAGGTTAATTATTTGTTAACTGAGTGGTTGAGTTAGGAACTAAACCTTCTATTTAAGGGGTAAAATAAAACATTTCTGAGCTTTACCAGAAAGGCTCATCCAGACTCTGCTACACTTTGCTGTAAAGGAAAGGTTAGTTTGCTTTTATTTTTTGTATTTTGTATATTTTAAATACTGTAGTTTGTTTTCTTTACCTTGTGTTTTACTTGCATTCTGCTTTAACAGCATATTAAAACTTCAAAAGAGACCATAGCTTGCTCTCTCTTCTGAGTCACGCAGAAATTAGAACTGACCAATTAAGGACTCATTCATAAGATAGAAGAGGTCACTTAAGGTTAATCATTTGTTAACTGAGGGGTGGAGTTAGGAACTAAACCTTCTATTTAAGGGGTAAAATAAAACATTTCTGAGTTTTATCAGAAAGGCTCATCCAGACTCTGCTACACTTTGCTGTGAAGGAAAGGTTAGTTTGCTTTTATTTTTTGTATTTTGTATATTTTCAATACTGTAGTTTGTTTTCTTTACCTTGTGTTTTACTTGCATTCTGCTTTAACAGCATATTAAAACTTCAAAAGAGACCACAGCTCTCACTCTCTTCTGAGTCAGGCATAAATTAGAACTGATCAATTAAGGACTCATTCATAAGATAGAAGAGGTCACTTAAGGTTAATCATTTGTTAACTGAGGGGTGGAGCTAGGAACTAAACCTTCTATTTAAGGGGTAAAATAAAACATTTCTGAGCTTTATCAGAAAGGCTCATCCAGACTCTGCTACACTTTGCTGTGAAGGAAAGGTTAGTTTGCTTTTATTTTTTGTATTTTGTATATTTTAAATACTGTAGTTTGTTTTCATTACCTTGTGTTTTACTTGCATTCTGCTTTAACAGCATATTAAAACTTCAAAAGAGACCACAGCTCGCTCTCTCTTCTGAGTCAGGCAGAAATTAGAACTGATCAATTAAGGACTCATTCATAAGATAGAAGAGGTCACTTAAGGTTAATCATTTATTAACTGAGGGGTGGAGTTAGGAACTAAACCTTCTATTTAAGGGGTAAAATAAAACATTTCTGAGCTTTACCAGAAAGGCTCATCCAGACTCTGCTACACTTTGCTGTGAAGGAAAGGTTAGTTTGCTTTTATTTTTTGTATTTTGCATTTTTTAAATACTGTAGTTTGTTTTCTTTACCTTGTGTTTTACTTGCATTCTGCTTTAACAGCATATTAAAACTTCAAAAGAGACCACAGCTCTCTCTCTTCTGAGTCAGGCAGAAATTAGAACTGATCAATTAAGGACTCATTCATAAGATAGAAGATGTCACTTAAGGTTAATTATTTGTTAACTGAGGGGTGGAGTTAGGAACTAATCCTTCTATTTAAGGGGTAAAATAAAACATTTCTGAGCTTTACCAGAAAGGCTCATCCAGACTCTGCTACACTTTGCTGTGAAGGAAAGGTTAGTTTGCTTTTATTTTTTCTATTTTGTATATTTTAAATACTGTAGTTTGTTTTCTTTACCTTGTGTTTTACTTCCATTCTGCTTTAACAGCATATTAAAACTTCAAAAGAGACCACAGCTCTCTCTCTTCTGAGTCAGGCAGAAATTAGAACTGATCAATTAAGGACTCATTCATAAGATAGAAGAGGTCACTTAAGGTTAATCATTTGTTAACTGAGGGGTGGAGTTAGGAACTAAACCTTCTATTTAAGGGGTAAAATAAAGCATTTCTGTGCTTTACCAGAAAGGCTCATCCAGACTCTGCTACACTTTACTGTGAAGGAAAGGTTAGTTTGCTTTTATTTTTTGTATTTTGTATATTTTAAATACTGTAGTTTATTTTCTTTACCTTGTGTTTTACTTGCATTCTGCTTTAACAGCATATTAAAACTTCAAAAGAGACCACAGCTCTCTCTCTCTTCTGAGTCAGGCAGAAATTAGAACTGATCAATTAAGGACTCATTCATAAGATAGAAGAGGTCACTTAAGGTTAATCATTTGTTAACTGAGGGGTGGAGTTAGGAACTAAACCTTCTATTTAAGGGGTAAAAAAAGCATTTCTGAGCTTTACCAGAAAGGCTCATCCAGACTCTGCTACACTTTGCTGTGAAGGAAAGGTTAGTTTGCTTTTATTTTTTGTATTTTGTATATTTTAAATACTGTAGTTTATTTTCTTTACCTTGTGTTTTACTTGCATTCTGCTTTAACAGCATATTAAAACTTCAAAAGAGACCACAGCTCCCTCTCCCTTCTGAGTCAGGCAGAAATTAGAACTGATCAATTAAGGACTCATTCATAAGATAGAAGAGGTCACTTAAGGTTAATCATTTGTTAACTGAGGGATGGAGTTAGGAACTAAACCTTCTATTTAAGGGGTAAAATAAAACATTTCTGAGCTTTACCAGAAAGGCTCATCCAGACTCTGCTACACTTTGCTGTGAAGGAAAGGTTAGTTTGCTTTTATTTTTTGTATTTTGTATATTTTAAATACTGTAGTTTATTTTCTTTACCTTGTGTTTTACTTGCATTCTGCTTTAACAGCATATTAAAACTTCAAAAGAGACCACAGCTCTCTCTCTCTTCTGAGTCAGGCAGAATTTTTTTTCCCGCCCAGTCACAATTGTCTTGTTAAATACCACTGTCTTTCTAGTTACCTGCCTCTTATGTTAATCTGACCATATATCTCATTTCCTCTCTACTTTTCACTGGCTTGTGTGAGTAATCACTAAATCAAAAACCCCTACCCTTCAACTATTTAAATTTATTGACCATCCTACTGTATTCCATAGTACCAGAATACAAAACTGACCACCCCTTTCAACCCATCTTGCTGTTTTAAAAATAGTAACTCTCCACTAAACCTTAACATTTTAAACAGGCAAAACTTAAGTTACCTACTTTCACGTCTAACTTCTTTAGTGCACACTGCAGTGTGCATTTTTTTTCATCTTACCTTTAAGCATCCCTTTGACTAGCACTTTCTCTAATACCTGCTGGAAAGCACTAGGAAGCCTTAAACTGATACAAGCACTCAACTCTCCTTGTTAATAAGGAGAAATTAATAGTAGGCACTAAACAGCCTGTAATTGCAAAGTACCTTGCTAAGGTAAGGGAAAACAGCTTCTGTACTTTACAAAAAAAAAAAAAAAGCACCAAACCAGGCATGTCCAAGGGTCAGCTTCCGGTGATTTCTCCTGTCCATCTGGTGAATCTGGGCATACTGGGGCAATGCAGCAATTGCCTCATGTACACAGACAACCCTCTCCTCCTACCACCCAACACTACATCCTGAGAGAGATGCACTTACATAGCCAAAATGGAAGCAAAGCTCTCTCCACCCAAGATTGTGCTAAACAGTCAAGAGGAGAAGGTTAACACCCACACTACACCTCAAGCAACACATATCCCTTCCAAACCCACACCACCAACACCCACATATAGCAACACTAAATCCACATATGCAGAGGCCCTTAACTGTAACCTGCCCAAGCAACAAGGACCTCTGAAGCTGAAATGCAAACAAACACCAATCACAACTAAAGTGTCACTTAGTTCACAACACCTGTGTGCCACCCAGCAACAGCCCCTAAGGCAAGACAATGTACCTAACACTTTAGTCATAGGTGACTCTATAGTCCGGCACACTGATGTCCCTCTCACTAGGTTGAACAAGGAGAAAATTACAGTCAACTGCCTGTCGGGTGCCAGGATCCGCCACATAATGCATGCACTTAAGTCACTCCACAACAAGTACAAATATGACTCTGTCATTGTCCATGTTGGAGTGAATGACTTGAGACGTACCTCCCTGGACTACATGGAAGGGCTCTCGGATCATGTGGCCCAGGCAGGTATGACTCTAGCCCTGAGTAGCATCCTGCCTTCGCCCAGATTGATGCCACAATACAAGGACAAAATGATTGACTTCAACAATTGGCTAAGCTTCTGGTGTCATTCAAAGGGGATCCAGTATCTGTCTGCCTGGGACGACATGATTGACAGAACACGATGCTTTGCCAGAGATGGTCTGCACCTTGTGCCCCTGGAATTCAGGTTACTGGCTAAAGCTCTTGCCACCCCTATAGTGCCTTTTTTAGGCAAAGTTCAAAGGACAAAACCACCACCGTAACAGGTACAAGCATGCAAAATCTGAAGGTAATGCTACTCAATGCTAGAAGTCTAAACCTCAAAATGCACTCTCTCGAGGCACTCCTAAAAATGGAGAACATCCATATCTGTGCAGTAACTGAGAGCTGGTTCATGGCTCCAGAGAGCACCCCTGCAATACCAGGGTACAACTCTTACCACACTTTTCGGCCACCAAAGCAGGACCGAAACACTAAAGGTGGAGGAGTGTCAATATTCACACCACCAGGCTAGTTGCCCAACACAATGCATCTGAAATTCTCCAGGTGCAACTAACACTAGGTAAGACTGCAATCCAAATTGTAGCTTGCTACAGATCCCCCACCATACCCCAAGATTCTCACTACACCTTTCTAAACATTCTGGAAAATATTAAGATAGAACCAAACACCCTAATACTGGGTGATTTTAACTACCCTGCCATTAACTGGGAAAGCTACTCATGTACCAACATCTTTGCCCAACAGTTCTTGGAATTCATAAATTCCAACGCCCTGGATCAACTAATCCATAGTCCCACCAGGGGCTCCAATATCCTAGACCTGGTCATTACCAACATGGGAAATCGATGCTCCACACCTATGGTCACCCCCTCGTTAGTCACGTCTGACCATAAGCTAATCACCCTTAACATCCACATCCCACCACCATCCCCCAGTAAGGAAACCTCCATAAAAAACTTCTCCAAAGCCAACTTCATGCTACTCAAGTCAGAAGTGACAAACTTCATGACACCCATGCAGACAGGAGCTGAAAGTTCAACTGCTAAATCCTACACTAAGGCACTGTACGAGCACATCCACTCATGCATAAATCATGCTATCCCAAACAGAACCAAGATGCTCTCATCCAAAAAAAAGAAGCCAATCTGGTGGTCCCCTGCAATAGACAAACATTACAACAAAAGGAAGAAACTGTTGCAGAAAAGAGGAAAATCCCAGGATGCAAAAAACTTCCTTACCAGCCTCAGTAAGAAACTGAGATCCTTCATAAAATCCTCCAAAGCTAGTTACGAAAATAAAATTGGCAAAGATTCCAAAGACAACCACAAGGCATTCTATAACTTTGTCAAGAATCTAAATGGCAATGCTCAGATCTGCTCTGAGCTAAAACAGAATGGCATTAAATATACTGGTCCCAAGGATATTGCCAATATCCTGGCAGATCGATTCAGTGCCAACTTCACCCCCTCTCACCCCCTAAATGGCCCATCTCAATACCAGAAGATTGCCAAATTCCGGTAATAACGGCCACACAGGTAAAAAACGCACTCTCCAAAGCTAAGAATACAGCATCCATGGGACCAGATGACATCCTGGGCTGTGTACTACATGAACTACAATATGAACTGGCACCTCACCTAAGTGTCATGTTTAATCATAGCCTCACCTCAGGTTTCATGCCCACTGAGTGGCGCACAGCTACAGTTATCCCACTCCACAAGGGGGGATCCACCTTGGATCCTGGAAACTACCATCCCATCAGTCTGACAAGCCTTATCTGCAAGGCCATGGAGCATATTATCATGGAACTTATAAACAAAGATATTGGCAACCATCAAACACTGGACCCCACCCAGTTTGGGTTCATGAAGGGCCGATCTTGTCTCCTGAACTTGATTGACTTCTTCGAATCAGTCTCCAGAGCCATGGACGAGGATAAGGTGGTCCACACAGCCTATCTACACCTTGCCAAGGCCTTTGACACCATCCCCCACTCTGGAATCATAGATAAACGTACTAAGCTGGGCATTAATCCCTACGTCACCCAATGGGTTGCTAACTGGCTTACTGATAGAACCCACACTGTAAAAGTAGTTGACTCCAAATCCAGCTCCAGACAAGTGACAAGTGGAGTACCTCAGGGTTCAGTCCTGGGACCACTCTTGTTTGGCATCTACTTCTCTGAAGTACAGGCCAACACTAAGGGACTCTGGATAACAAAGTTCGCAGATGACTGCAAACTGGGAGCCATTATTGAATCCCCAAATGATGTGGATACTCTACAAAAGGGCCTTACAGAAACAGATGCTTGGTGCCAGAGCCATGGGCTCAAGCTCAATGCCAAGAAATGTATAGTTATCCCCTTTGGGAAAAAACATGTATCCGTGAATTACCATATAGGTGGCAGTACACTAAACACCAAAAGTGTGATATGAGACTTAGGGACACAGGTGGACAGCGATCTCACCTTCGATAACCACATCGCCACAACAGTCAGGAAATCCTTCTATGTGGCACATCTCATCACTAAGGGCTTTTCATCCAGAAAAATTGAGGTCATTGTCCCACTGTACTCATCCCTCATTAGACCCATTATAGAATACAATGCCCCGTTTGGTATGTACCTCTCAGACATCTGCAACAACTGGAAAGGCCACAGAAATACCTCACTAAAAAATCACAGGCCTAAAGCAGATGCCCTACGCTGACCTCCTTAAAAAACTCCAGCTATACTCTGTCACATATCTTCGACTCAGAGGCGATCTTTGCTTAACATACAAGGCCATGTCAAACCCAGAGCTGTTGGACATGCTACACTTAAAGAAATCCCAATCCCTCAGCGCCACACACTCCAGGGGGCTAAACCTTGTCATCACAATAAACAAAACATGCTGGAGGGATAGGTTCCTGACCCAGAGACTCCCCAGACTCTGGAATAGATTGCCCATACATGTCAAGCAGAGTGCCTCTTTGGTCCTCTTCAAAAGGAACCTTGACGATTGGATGGGAGAAAGGAAATTCATCCCGGGGATCACATCAATCGCCCTGCTAGACAGGGGTCCAGGGAAGTAAATAGTGTGGGAAGAAATAGCCAGGGAATTGTTATGGCTAGGCTTGTATAGGCCCTAGTGCTGATAGCCTAGTACCAACCTATGAACCTTAGCATGGAGAACATCGATATCTGTGCAGTAACAGAAACCTGGTTCAAGGCTCCCGAGAGCACCCCAGCACTATCAGGTTATACCTCATACCATGCTTTTCGGCCCCAAAACTTGGACCGAACCACAAAAGGAGGGGGAGTATCAATATTCCTTTAAAAAGAAAACCACGAAGGAAGCTGAGTGCAGAAGTAATAAATGTTCCAATAAGCAGGCGATAGCTTTTAAAAACAATGGTGTTAGCACTTTATTAACCAAGAACTTTCGGAAGGTTCACTAACCCTCCTTCCTCAGACAAAACAGTTAGACTCAATGAAAGGTTGAGGTTAAATACTAGTAACCCCTCCCTAATTAACAAATTTTAATTAACAAAAGACATTCATATAAAAACATTCATATGAACAACCAAACCAACTTTTTCGTCTTGGTTAAACAGAAGGACATCTTTTGTCAGTTTACATCATTGTTTTATTTTTTAAGTTTTATAAGGCAACACTATTTGATGTGTAAGGATTGTTTTCCTTCTGCCACACTAGTTGTTTAATATATGTCATTTATATTTATTTAGTTCATAACATTCTCTTTAGTATTTATTTGTTTGTATACATACATTGGAATTATTAGAAGGTTTATTCTATTGAGGTATATTTTATAAAAGAATGGTAGGATTTTACATATATTTGTAAACTGACAAAAGATGTCCTTCTGTTTAACCAAGACGAAAAAGTTGGTTTGGTTGTTCATATGAATGTTTTTATATGAATGTCTTTTGTTAATTAAAATTTGTTAATTAGGGAGGGGTTACTAGTATTTAACCTCAACCTTTCATTGAGTCTAACTGTTTTGTCTGAGGAAGGAGGGTTAGTGAACCTTCCGAAAGTTCTTGGTTAATAAAGTGCTAACACCATTGTTTTTAAAAGCTATCGCCTGCTTATTGGAACATTTATTACTTCTGCACTCAGCTTCCTTCGTGGTTTTCTTTTTAAAGGTTTGTTTTGCTGTTTTTGTCTTAAACGGAGTATCAATATTCGTCAAAGATACCCACACCTCCAGGTTGGTGGCACAGCATGAAGCATCAGAGACTATCCATGTGCAACTAACAGTGGGTAAAACTGTCTTCCAGTTTATAGCCTGCTACAGACCACCCTCCCAAACCCAGGAACCCCACTCAGCCTTCCTGAGAACACTGGAAAATATGAAGGTCTCTCCAAACACCATTATAATGGGCAACTTCAACTACCAAAACATAGACTAGGAGCATTACTCTAGCTCCAACACCCAAGCCCAAAGGTTCCTAGAATTTATAAACTCAAATGCTATGGAACAACTTGTTACCACTCCCACAAGAGGGGAAAACATACTGGACCTGATCATCACCAACATGAGGACTCTATGCTCCAGACCAGAAGTGTATCCCTCACTGGTAAGATCAGACCATAAACTAATCTCACTAGATATTCTCATCCCGACCCCACCCTCTGCCCAGAAAACCACAGTGAAATACTTCTCTAAAGCAAATTTCACACTCCTCAAAACCGAGGTGGAATCCTTCAAAGCCCCCGGGCCGGTGGAAAATACAGCCCAGACCGCAGAATCCTTTATAAATGCATTCTATGAACACCTTCAGGAATGCATGGATCATGCAATCCCAAATAAAACCAAGACCCAATCCTCCAAAGGCAGAAATCCTGTCTGGTGGACCCCAGCCATAAAGAAACTATACAATAGAAGGAGGAAGCTACTACACGATAGAGCAAAATCCCAAAAAAGGAAGGCATCTCTGATCAGTATTAGCAAAAAACTATGGGCACTCATAAAATCGTCTAAGGCCAGCTTCGAGAGAAAAGTTGCACAGGACACTAAGGATAATCACAAGGCTTTCTTTAGTTATGTTAGGAACCTGTGTAGGAATTCCCAGATATGCTCAGAATTAGTACAAAATGACAAAAAATACACCGAACCCACAGACATTGCCAACATCCTAGCTGACAGGTTCAGCGCAAACTTCTCCCCTCCCCACCAAAAGGGCAAATATCTGTCCCAGCAGAGTGCTGCCCTCCTGACATCTCAGATGCTCAGGTAAGAGCCGCCCTCTCCAAAGCAAAAAACACAGCATCAATGGGACCAGATGGTGTCCCGGGCTGCGTCCTACATGAACTCCAAGAAGAGCTAAACCCAAACATAAAACTACTGTTCAATCTCAGCCTTACTACAGGATATGTACCCAAAGAGTGGCGTATAGCAACAGTGGTCCCTTTCCACAAAGGTGGTGCCTCAACGGATCCTGGAAACTATCGCCCCATAAGCCTGACTAACTTGTTCTGCAAAGCTATGGAAAGGATCATCATGGACCTCATAAATAAAGATATTGGGGACCTACAGACACTGGATCCTACCCAGTTCGGCTTTGTTAAGGGTAGATCCTGCCTATTAAACCTGGTCGATTTCTTTGAAACAGTCACCAAGGCCATTGACGAGGGGAAGGTGGTCCACACAGCCTACCTGGACCTCGCAAAAGCCTTCAATACAATACCCCACTCGGGCATTATAGATAAGCTCACCAGCTTAAATATAAACCCCTATGTCACTAGATGGGTTGCAAACTGGCTCAAGGACAGAACCCACATGGTTAGAATTGCTGGAGCCATTTCAGACTCCAAACCAGTTACAAGTGGCATCCCACAAGGCTCAGTCCTGGGACCTCTCTTGTTCGGTATATATTTCTCGGAGGTATAGGCCAACACGGAAGGACTGTGGCTGACCAAGTTCGCAGATGACTGCAAACTAGGCACCATAATCGACTCTCCAGCCGACACAAGCATCCTCCAAAACGGCCTCATAGAAACAGACAACTGGTGCCAGAGCCATGGCCTCAAGCTAAACACCAAAAAGTGTATAGTCATCCCCTTTGGCAAAAACAAAGTGCCCACAAATTACCACATAGGTGGTAATCCATTAAGTACAGAAGAAGTAATTAGGGACCTGGGGACCCAAGTTGATAGCAATCTCTCATTTGACAACCACGTGGCCAAAGTGGTTAGAAAAACATTTTATATAGCCCACCTAATCATGAAGGGATTCACATCTAGATCAGGGGAGGTCATAGTGCCTCTTTACTCATCCCTCATCAGGCCCATAATTGAGTACAATGCCCCTTTTGGGATGTACCTTACCAGACACCTGCAGCAACTGGAAAGACCCCAAAAGTACCTCACCAAAAACAGATGCCATATGCTGACTGGTTAAAGAAACTCCAGCTCTACTCAGTGGCATACCGCCTGCTCAGAGGCGATCTGTGCCTGACGTATAAAGCCATGTCCAACCCGGAATGAATGGACATGCTGCACCTCAGAAAATCCAAATCCCATCGAGCTATGCGCTCGAGAGACTTGAACCTCAGCTCTGAAATAAATAGGACATGCTGGAGGGACAGATTCATAACCCAGAGGCTCCCTTCACTCTGGAATAAAATCCCAGTCCAGGTTAGGTAGAGTCCCTCATTGACTCTCTTCAAGAGGAATCTTGATGAGTGGATGGGAGATCGTGTAGGTTTACCCAGGGTATCACTTCTGTGTCATTGTTAGACAGAGGCACAGTATACTAACCTTGAAAAAGGGCATAGCAAAATTAATTTAAAATGGGTGGCGAAAGCCAAACACACTCTGGCTAGGCTTATAAATGCCCTAGGGCAGATAGCCTAGTATGAATCTATGAACTTGTGTGAAGCAAATACCCGATAAGGATTATCATTTGTACTGTATTCCTTGCCTAGGCCCAGATCATAATGTGCCTTGCTGTCGGTTTTGTGCTAGAGTTAACCAATGCACTATTAGGTGTCGGTATACTTTTGCTTCAAAATATTTTGGATCCAGATTTAATTACCCTGAAATGTCGTCGGATAGCATTCCGACTACCGGAGTTCACAAAGAACGCAAAGAAAAAGACAGAGACAGACCGTCAAGGTCCAAAACCAACAAAGTTTCTCCTAAGCCAGTCGCCGGTTCACCGGTACTCAGTGAGGCGCTTTCGCAGCCCCTGATACCCGCTACTTTTGAGTCGCAGGCCTCTAGCGAGACCCATGCGGAGTCCAATATGCCACGAGATTCTCAAAATATTGTACCAGCAGATGTCTCTCCCTTGGATGGGTCCGGAGCCGCTGAGCAGGCACCGGCTTCTGAGGGTGTCTTCAGGCCTCAACATTTTTATATAAAACCAACGCCAGCTTCAAAAACAAAAGCAACTTCTAAGTCTAAAAAAACAATGCATGAGCCATGTGCTCAGGCCCCTATGCCTAAAAAACAGTTGATCAAAATGGCTGAAGACTTAATTACCTTGATCAGGGGTTCCCAACCCTCGCCCCCCCCTGCTAAGAGGCCTAGGCAAGGTACTGATTATGAATCTTCAGATCAGGTTTCTATTTCTTCTGATTCCTCTTCTGATCAGGAATTTTTTATACCACCCTATGAGGATTCAGATGCAGAGGAATCCATCCCATCTGTATCTCCACCTGAGGATTATTCTTTTGGAGAAACCCTGCATACTTTAAGGGAACACTTTCATTGGGAGAGTCAGGATTACTCTGAATCAAAAAAGAGACTAAGGGATTTCCTTCTTCTTCCTCAGCATAGGCCTTTGGCTATACCTCCTGTATTAGACATTGTTGTTGATGGGTTTTCGGAATCAAGCATGGCTCCTGATTCCCTATCTTCGGCTCCTAGTAAGCCAGAGAGATATTACAGGGTTCCTCACTCCCACAAATTTTTATTCAAAATCCTGCTGCTGATCCTGAAACTATTTCACAGGGCCCCAATGGTGTAAAGGCCTCTACAGCCAAAAATCCTACTCCCTCTGATAGAGATTCCTGGGTGCTGGATAGATGGGGAAAGAAGGTTTATACGTCTGCAACCTTGGCAATTAGGGCCTTAAACTGCCAGTTTCATATGCTTAAATATCAACAGCATGTTATGGGCATATTGAAACAGAAAATAATGTTGATTTCTGATTGTGTGGAGAATAAAGAATTACAGGAATTATTGCATGCATCAGAACAGGTTGGAAAGCATACTTTATAATATGGTTTTGATTCCTTGGAGGCCACTTGCAGGGCCGCAGTTACTGGATTTGTGATTAGAAGGCATGCCTGGCTCAAGGAGCAAAATCTGCCTGATCATGTTACAGCTAAATTGTTGGATGCACTTTTACAGCATGATACTCTGTTTGGTAATAAGGCGGAAGTGGTTTTAAAGAAAATGGAAGACAAAGCTAAATCTATGAAAACTGTAAAAGATTTCTTACAAGTACAGCCACCCAGATTCAGTAGGCACTGGCCCACTAAAAATTGGTCCTTTCCTGCATCCAGCAGAGCTTCACAAGCCAAATCCAGGCACTCAAAAGGCTCTAGATACCAATCACAGGGTTCTTACAGGTCAAAGAATAACATAAGAAAGAAAATAACATGTATGACATGCAAGAGGTAGTTCCCATTACATGAACACAGTCAGTACTCTTTATCCAGTGATAAATAATAAATAAATACCCATCACCAAACCCCTACACTGTTAAGATATAGAATAAATAGAGACTAGTGAATAGTAGCTGTTTAGTTACCATATTGCACTTGTTAACCTAAGACGTGACTCAGTATAGCCATCATATTACATAATAGTAATGCTGGTGGTAATTGCTCTGAGCAGCAGGATTAAATGAAAAAAAAAAGAGGCTTCAGTGTATCAGGTATTATGTTTGGTGTGTGTATTAATAAGTCTCACAGCTGTAGGATACAAAGTGTTCCTGAATCTGGTAGTCCTACAGAAGAAGCAGTGGTACCTCCTTCCAGACACAAGTTGTGAGAATCAGTTGTGGGCCGGATGGGTCGAATCAGCAAGTATTTTATATGTTCTCTTTCTTGCTCTTGTAAAGAATAGCTCCTGAATAGAAGGGAGGTTTGTGCTCAAGATTTTCTCAGCCACCGTCACCACCGTCTGTAGTTTCTTCTTCTCAGTAGCTGTGCAGTTATTGAACCATGCTATGAAGTTGCAATCACAGAGATCGGTAATCAGCAATAATAATTAAGGCAAAACACTTTTGTATGGCAGTATGACACTTAAATGGAACCTTTAGCAGCTACATTTCACAGACTGTAGGGTTACAGTCCCTTAAACAGCATATATTACAGATAAAATGCAATTAAAATACTGCAGTCTAGTCAGTAGCATTCCTTTTTCAATTAGACAGCAGAAATGTGTTGAGAGCAAACCAAAAGTTTAACAATGTCAGCAGCAACTTCTAGACAAAGTTAAGGTTGCAAAAGCAACAAGATACTGCAACCAGCATTTGCTGATAACAAAAAACACACCTTTTGTATAACTGCAACAAGTGTAGCCTACTTATTAAGTCATTGCCAAAAACAGACTACACAAGCTAGTGGCATTCACATAGGATACACTTGGCTCACTAGATAATATGGGTTAAGTAAAAACTAAATGAAAACTCCAGCCTAGCTGGAACTTCCCATGAGTGACCTCTCAAACCTCTTGAATCAGACACCTATGGGATATATGCAAATGACCCTTATGGACACCAGCTGTTTCAGCTAATTGGCGATTCTGAATGCCCGTGACTTGTTTCATCATTTTAATGGATGATTACAATTTCAGGCCAATAAAGCCAAACCAGTGGGGTTTGACTTTATTGGCCTGAAATTGTCCAGTAAAATGACGAAACAAGTCATGGGCATTCAGAATCACCAATTAGCTGAAACACCTGGTGTTCATAAGGGTCATTTGCATATATCCTATGGGCCTCTGATTCAAGAGGTTTGAGAGGTCACTCATTGGAAGTTCCAGCTTGGCTGGAGTTTTCTTTTAGTTTTTACAGATTGTTTTTTCTGTGTGACCTTCTCACTCATTGTTTTAGTATAATATGGGTTAAGAAAACAAGAAACTTACATGGCGAACACACTGTCTACTGGACTCCCGGGGCTGTAGTTTAAATCTAACTAGAAGTTTAAAAATGGTGTCCGCCATTTCCCAGATGTTGAATAACCTTGGTTCAGATGCTGGTAAGCAGGGGGAGGGGCAGTAGTTTAAGCCATGAGTCATCATAGACTCATATAAGCACCTGATTAGCAGCCAGGCCAAACAAAACCTCAACATCTACAGTAGAATTCAAAATTTCAGACTTCACTGGCAGACTTTTGGTTACATACCCAGGCATACCTCCACAAAACTGTAGCAGGAGCAGTAGCCCTAAACATAGTATCTGAAAAATCATACACACTCTTCAAAGTACGTTTAGATATTTGGGACAGATTTGAAATAATCAGATTCAGGAAATAGCTACCTCCTGAAGGAAGTGTGGCAGTGTTCCCTTCAAACTGTCTACACAACGAAGAATAAACTTCCACATATGTGCTTGCTAGTTAAGAAATCGGTATGTTACAGTGGAAGATCAAAACATTTTCTTACCAAATCTGTCCATACCTTGCATTCTGTGTTCACAGGGGTAGAATAAGTATTGAAAAATGTCTGTTTCCAGCTGACAAAGATGTTAAGATGGCAGCTGGGTCTGCTCTAAGATGACAAAACAAAAACTTGTTAGCTTGAGGGTTTTTATGAAGTCTATCCTGCCTTTTTAGGGACTGAAGGTTGAGTCAGGGTTATCACAGACAGTATTAAATGCATCTTGTAGGGCTGGCAAAATACGAGGGATGGGTGTAGAATAAGGTCCATCTACTTGTAGCATATATTGTATCATATCATATCATATCATCTCTTCAGTTTAGGAGGAACATCCACTTGTTTCCACAAAACACCTCATCCATCTTGGAAATAGCCTGCAAAAATTCCTCGAAGGGAGGTGAGAGGGCTGAGTTTCCACAGAACCAGAGTTTTGAGTTTGGGAATTTCCAGGGAAAAATCCCTGTCTCTGTCAATATGAGAATACTGTGACAAAATCTCTTATTGTCCACTTGTAAGGATTTCTGAGTTCCAGAATTAACAGCCTGTAACAGCTTCCTGACTAAGGTATGAAAATCATCTTTATGATCAGACATCATGTCTCAGATGAACATCATAGCTTCACTGTTTTTATGGGTGGGAATAATGGGCATATAAACGTAGCCAGCTATCAAGATAGTCTGCTCTAGACATGTTTTAATTGTCACACGGAGGTGCTGATCTATAAATGTCATCTACATATAAGTTTGTTGGAAGGATGGGGAGGTTGGTCTGAAGATAATTAATTCATACAGAGGAAAAGATTAACCTGTAAAAAGGTAACGAGGACATATCCTACTTTACCTCCTTAGAGCTGTGCACTGTACCTTTCCTCATGCATTATCTTGAAGTCCACGAATGAATCATGTTGCTTGAGAGTCATGTTAAATTTTATGTTACCACATCAGAAAAAATGTGCTCAAATTCAAACATCGTTTAGTATTCAGAAACTAGAGAGATCAAGTGGGATGTGGTTATGGACTTTGGGTTCTAGAATTGTAAAAAATCAGTATAAAATATAACATGACATTACATTACCTTAACCAATTTTTATGAATCCTAGAAATCTGCAGCCATGTATGAGGCACAGTATGCAAAAACATTTCATGGAACAATGCACCACCTTTATGAAATCAGTGCCTCATTATATTATAGTTTGAATGCACATTAATATGAAATTAGAAATGGGATCAAGAAAAGATGTGAAGAAATGCTTAGGTTACTTCACATCTTTGGCACTGTAGGTTATAGCTTTTTAATTCTTGTTTAAATTGTGTCGTTATTGCAATTTGCTTTATTTCAAATGCAATGTCATTTCACAGGCTGGAAGCATATGACAAGGCAATTAGTCTTCTGACATAGAGGACATTTCTGACACAGTTATGTGATGATGTTTGCACTTTAGAAGTTATGCCAAGTTAGGGTATTCATTTGTATGTATAATGGAGTTATTAAAACTGCAGCGATGTATACTCAGAGAAGTCCGCTACAAAGCAAAAGTACTGTACATCTCAGTAATGAGATAATCTGTACAATAATTTTAGAAGCAATACAGCAGAATAATGAATAGCAGGTTTCCAATGTCCGCTGCTCCTTCACCAAATAAAAAGCACCTAGTTTCTGCATTACATTCTTCATAGTGGTAATTGCATGCTCCTTAAAGTTAGAATTAAACTTTATGACCAAGGTTTAATAATTCCTTTTAGAAAACATATCTATAGTTCCAGAAGATGAATACTCCTGACCTATAGAAAGGAAACTGTCTTACATATGTTTGCCACAGTAAATATTTTTTTTAAATTCAAGATCATGCTGTTTGGCTTAATCCATAAGAAGCGTGACTCTGAACCATCCTTCTGTCAGATGTTCCTTATGGCACTGTGGAGACACACAAATATTGAAACAAAATCCACAAACCGAAAAAGGATACTTTTATCAGCAGTGAATAATGAAAAGAATAAAGCTCCAAGGATGGACCCCTGTGGAATAGTTGCTTCATATAATAAGATATAGAAATATTCTGTCAAGCAGTAGATTCTAGGAGAAGTAAGAATAGCACTAAGGACAACAAAGTCAGGAAAAGCAGCATGGTCAGAGGAGGTCACAGCAGATATAATCAAGATATTGGGTGAGACAAGGGAGAAATGGCTCCTAAGGGTACTCTCATGGAGAGAATGACGTTTCCCAGATGATTGGAGAAAAAGCATGCTAGTGCCAGTGCGGTACAGAGGTATCAAACTCCTGTCACACTGCATGAGCATTCTGGAGAAGGCAATTGATAAATACACAGAATAGTAGAAATTAAGATTGGAGATGACCAGTTCGAATTCAGATCAGGATATAGTATGAATGAACAGATGTTTGCAGTGAGACAGATAGCTGAGAAGAAGCTAGAGACAAGGAAAGAGTCCTTGTGGGCATTCCTAGGCTTTGAGAATGCATATGACAATGTCCCAGGAAAGCTGATTTGGGCAGTCTTATGGTGGTTTGAAGTACCAGAAACACTGGTAAAATTAGTGCAGGCTATGCACAAGGACCCACCAAGTGAAGTACCTTCAGTGTCCGGTTGTACAGAGAAAAGTTTCCAGCAGGACTGGGCATGCATCAGGATCAGCTCCGAGCCTACTGCAGTTCATACCTGTGGTGGACTAAATTAGCAAACAGGTTGGCAGGGACAGGCCAACAAATTTGCTGTATGCAGATGATGTCGCACTACATACAGCCTCTGAGCATGAACTTCAAAGGATGGGAGAAAGAAATGCAAAACTGAAGGCACACAGGATGAAACTGAGCACATATAAGACTGTTGTAATGGCAGCAAATGGGGAAATCAGAAGAACCTAAGAACTGAGATATGAAATTATTGGAACAGGTTAACAGCTTGAAGTATCTGGGAAGGGTGGTTGAGGAGAAAGGAAGTCTGAAAGAGGATCTGGAAGCTAGAAACAGGCAACGGACACACAGAGTATCAGGGGTAGTGTATAACAAAAGAATGCCAAAGAAGTTGACCTGTACTACTGTATGGTAGAGAAATCTAGGCAGTCAAGGCAGAGCGGCTGAGGAACCTATAGATGATGGAGATGAAGTGCCTAAGAATAGTAGGATGCACACTGTGGGCAAATGAAATGAGGACATCAGAGCAGAAGCCTACATAACTCCAATTAGAGAGGTTCAAAGGGAGCAGATTATGGTGGGTTGGGCATATGTGTGGAAAAGCAGAAGACAATCTAATGAAGATTTGAGACAGGCAGGAAGAAGGCAAGATGAAATAAGGATGTCCAACAAAAGGGATGGATGGATTGTTTACGAGAAGACCCATGACAGTCTGTCAGTTGTATTCTGTTTTATATTCAGTATTACAAAATTGCAATGTGCCCCCATTATGGAAAAAATCAACAATTTCATAAGGTAAGACAGACTTATTAAACTATAGACCCATTAATCTTACATTGATCTTAGGTAAATGTTTTGAGCAAATATTACTGAAATTACTTTTAGATCCAAATAACTATTTAGGAAACCCTAATCTGTATCAACATGGGTTTAGTCCTCGTACACCCACTAAGTTCGTAGAACTTTATGACCAAGTAACTTTGGCATTGGACTCCTCAATATCACTTGGTGTAATTTAGTTGATATGGCTAAGGCCTTTGATACTGTTTCTCATACATGAGTGATAACAACACTGAAGAAACTTAATCATAATCCATTTCTGATTAGCTGGATTACTTGGTTGTCTGACTTAAACAATGTGTCTCAATAAGAGGACATCTTTCTGACTACATCCCTCCCTGTGTTATCTGGAGTTCCTCAAGGTTGGTGGTGGGTCCCTTTTTGTTTAGCCTAGTGTTATTAACCAGTCCTACTAAAAATCACTGCTGGCAAGCAAAGGGTGCTGATGATTGTAAGACAGGATTTGTACTAAAGTATAAAGGGAGCTCTAAGCAAATATCTAGAATTCTTTAGCAATTTTCAAAATGGACTAAGGAGGTTAATTTAAACTTTAGCTCAAATAAGTATGAAGTAATGTATTTTGGCAAGTCTGTATTTACTCCTAATATATTTCTAAATTAAGCTGTTGTACAAAAGACTAACAAATTTTAAGAACATGGGAATATTTACTTCATCTGATTTTGATCTTTTACATCATGTAAATAATATTAGGAAACATGCTTTTCACCTTATTGCCTTGTATGTTTAAATCTTTATCTTTAAGAGATGAAACTTGTTTAATAAACTTATATAGAATGTACATTCTTCCAGTATTGGAATATAGCAGTGCATTGTGTTTATATAACAGGAATCACTCTGATGTACTTGAGACAGTTCAGAAGAAATTTACAAAAAAAAATTCTATCTGTTCAACTCTTATCAAGAAAGATGTCAGTCTATAAACATTCACTTCATTTCAGACATACTAGGGGTAAAAAAATCAAATTTTCAATGTTTCTGTTTCAAATTATGTTAGGGGACATAGACATGATAATGTATGGTTTGATATTCCAATAAGCTGAACATCTTTAAGAAGTAAATTTATAACAACAAATTATCTCTAAGTTATGGAAATGAATATCTGTTTGCATCATATTGTCTCAAAGTATTGCTATTTTTAAATGTAAATTTGATCACTGTACGGATGAGGAAGTTTATGATGCAGAATTTAATGAGTCAAGTTCCAAGCTGGATCTCTGGCCTGAACACTGGAATCGATCCTATGAGAAATCTAGGAGAAGAAGGTAGGAGAGTGGTACTGAATCAAGAGATATGGCAAGAGTTGACACAACACCTCAACCCCATGCAGAAAAAATGCCTTGGAGAAAGTTTGAAATATATTGCTGTTTGCTCCCCTCTGTTCTGATGAATTGCTATACCAACCAAAACTCTTACAGAAGACATATCCATTGTAATCAATGAATTAGATTTTTTATAAACAAAATAAAGCCAAATAAGAGCATTTTTAAACGTATGAATTCATTAAATTAACTAGTGCCTCAGCAAATCATTTGAGATCACAAGACTGATAATGATTGTGGTAGTGCTGTGGTCCATAGGGAATTATGCCAGATCGGGGATAGAATACTGTGCTTTTTTTTTTTTTTATTATAAAAGGTATAAGTATACTGATTAGTCTGTAATTATCCTGTTTCAGCATGAATGTCTCCATAGCCAGCTTGGTAGACTTGGGCAGCCTGAGACAATGTAGCAATTGTCTTGTGTTAACAGACAACTATTTAATCCTTTAAGAAACAAGCATTGTATTTGAGAGATGCACATACACAATTTCATTAGAGGCAAAAATCTTGCATACAAGCAAGGTTGCTAAGAACGAACACTCTACATTTGCCACATAGGGCCCACCACATATATATACCAATATGTGCTTAGTCACTAATAAGCAATCTTCCCAAAACTCAAAGACCTCCTAAGCCTATAAATGGTGACACCTATCCTCAGCAATCTCTAAAGCACTCACCAAAAGCTACACCAAACACCACATATAAATATACATGCAGGGGAACCACAAGATGAAAGCCCAAAGGCAAGCCAACATATTACCTAAGACTCTTGACATAGGGGACTCCATTGTACAACACACAGGTGCCCTACTCACCAGACTGAACAAAGAGAAGATAATGGTTAGTTGCTTATCTGGAGCCAGGATCGGCCAATTCACTCATGCAGTCAGCTCATTATAGCACTGGTACCAGTATGATTTTTGTCATAGGGCATGTGAGCATTAATGACCTGAGACATAGTTCCCTGGACTATATGAAGTGAGATACTGTTAATCTCTCTCTCTCAAAATGTGTCTCAGGCAGGTATGTGCCTTGCATTGAGTAGCAGTTTACTTTCACCAAAGATGATGATACAGTATGAACAAAAGATAACTGACTTCAATAATTTATTTAGTTTCTGGTGACTTTCCAGGCGGATTCAATATTTGTCAGTATGGGCGGATATGGTTAGCAAATCACATTGTTATGCAAAGTATGGTCTGCACCTGTCTTTCCTAGGCTTCTGAATATTGTCTTAAAGTTTATCCACCCCTTATGCCAAATTGACAAAACTACTGATATAGCAAATAAAGCCCGAAGAAACTTAAAGGTGTCACTGCTCATTGCTAGGAGTTTAAACAAGAAACTCCACATCCTACAAGCTCTCCTCACTCTGGAGAATACAGACATCTGTGCCATTACCTAAACATGGTTTAAATCTACAGAAAGTGAAGCAGCAGTGCTTTCCACACATGTAGTCCATCAGCTGCACAGACAGGTGGTGGAGTCTCAATATATATTAGCAATGAACGTAACTCAATGTTGGTTAAACAGGACGATGCCATGGAATTTATCCACAAGCAAATCTCCATAGACAAAAGTCTTGCACCATATCCTAGCAAGCTATAGTTCACCCTGTATGTCCATAGAATCCCATAGCTTGTACCTAGACCTAGTGGAGACACTAATCCTATTCATGAAAGTCTTCAACTGCCCCTCTATGGACCGGGAAGTGTACACTGCCTTATAATTGCAGGCACAACATTTCCTGAACTTTATTATCACAAATACCCTTGACTAGGTAGTACACACACTCACCAGAGGTTCAAAATACTGAACCTGGTACTCACCAATGTGGGAGAGTGCTGCTCCCCCATGTCACATCCTCACTGGTGAGGTCGGACCTCAAAATCTATCTCCTTTAAAATAAAAATCAACTTGGTAACCCCAGCAAACACTGTAACAGAAACTATTCCAAAGCAAACTACAACCTATTAAGCAATAGTCTGTCAGAATTCATTGCCCCTCCCATCCCCGAGTTCACAGTAACCTATGCAGAATTGTTCACAGAGACCCTATACAACCATGTAAATGGTCGTATAGAGGCTGCTGTGCCTATTAGAAGTAAGGCCAAAACAAACTCTAAAAACAAACCACACTGGTGGAATACTAACCCTAATAGGGTATATAACGAAATAAAAAAGTCATGGCTAAAACCAGGAAGATGAATTCCCAGAATTATAAGAGCTCTCTAATTAAACTAAACGTGAAATTAAGAGGACTAATTAAATCCAACAAAGCTAATTAAGAGGTTAAGATAGCCTCACAGGCTAAAGACAACCACAAGACCTTCTACAGCTTTGTCCTTAATTTCAAAAGCAGCATGCACTAGTGGTGACTGATGGTCAATGCCTACACTGAACACAGTGACACTGCAAATTTGCTGGCTGACAAATTCATCTCAAACTTTATGCCCTCCACTCCATGAAATACCTACTAGCATACCCCCCAACAATTAACAGGAAGCAGGTCCTGGCCAAAAACATAGCCTCAGTGAGCCCCGACAATATCCCGAGATGCCTCCTAAATAGCTTGAAACATGACCTATCAGGACCACTTAAGTCATATTTCAACTATAGCCTCAAAAGTGGCTTTGTACCATGAGAATGTAGGACTGCAACATTTATAGATTCATAGATTACTACTAGGCTAACTGCCTTTGTGGGCCATTTTAAGCCTAGCCAATTACCCTATGTAAGGATCAAACCCTGCACCTTGTGTCTGTAAGGCAAACACCTTAACTGTTATGCCAAACCTCCCCTGGTATCCCACTTCACAAGGGTGGACTATCAACTGAAGCCAGAAATCACAGATGTATTAGTCTGATTAGTCTGATATGCAAAGCTATGGAATGAATTATCATGGAAATGATCAACATAGACATAGGCAACTGTCAGACACTGGATCCAAACCAGTTTGGCTTTATCAAGGAAAGTTCATGCCTACTAAAACCCGGTGGACCTCTTTGAAGAGGTTGCCAATGTTATGGATGAGGGGAAAGTGGTGCATACTGCCTATCTAGACCTGGCTAAGAGATTCGATACATACTCTACTCAGGTATATTTGACAAACTCAATAAACTAAATCCCTGCTTAACTTGCTGGATTGCCAACTAGCACACACAGAGCACCCAGGAAGTCGGGATTGGTGATATGCCTTCACTAAGAGGCAGGTCACTAGTAAGGTACCTCAGGGCTGTGTGCTGGGACTGCTCCTATTTAACATCTACTTCTCAGAGGTAAAGGCTAATGTCAAGGACCTTTGGCTGACCAAGTTTGCAGATGACTACAAATTGGGAGCTATCATAGATCCCCCCCCATGACACAAACATCTTACAAGAGAGTTTAGCACAGACAAATTACTGGTGACAAAGTCATGGACTAAACTCAATGCCAAGAAATGTATTATAGTGCCTTTTGGGAAAACTGCCACCCAAGCAAATTACTCCATCAATAAGACACCCCTAAGAGTTGACCCGGTAGGCAGGTATCTGGGAACATATGTAGACAGTAATATATCCTTTGACCAGCATGTGGCCTAGGTAGTAAGAAAATCATTCTATATCACCTAGCTTATAATTAAGGACATGGCATCCAGGTCCAAGGAATTCATTGTGCCACTTTATTTGCCCCTTATCAGATCCATCATTGAGCAAAATGCCCCCCTCAACATACACCTGACCAGATGCGCAACAGTTGAAATGCCCACAAAGGTTCCTTACAAGGAGAATTTAAGGTATAAACACATCATCCTATAAGGATCCCCTTAAATCCCTATCTCTATACTCTGTCTCCTACAGGTTACTCAGAGGCAATCTATTCCTTTCATACAAGGCATCTTCGGCTCCAGCTCTGATGGGACTTTTGCACATCCACAAAACAAACAGCATCAGAACAACTAGATCGAAAAATTTAAGACATGTTGATGAGACAGATATGTGTTTCAGAGGATCCCCATGCTCTGGAACAGATGTCTCATCCACGTAAAGCAGAGTCCATCCATAACCCTGTTTAAGCATAACCTTAACCAATGGATGGGAAAATGGAAATTCACCCCAGGTCTGCCCCCCATGTCTCTGATAGACAGAGGCAGGTAGTAATACACAGACTAACATACTCTCCCCATATAACCTCTGGGAACTTCGAAACTAACAGACCTCCTCCTAATAAACACATATGATACATAGAGACACAACTGAGTTATATTGCACAGCTAGGCTTATAAAGGGCCTGATGTCATTAACCTAGTATGTAAATATGAAAATTCCTTCTAAATGTGAATGAGTTTTCTGTTTTTATTTTTTCCCCATTGCAAACCCCATTTAATGAGCACATTGCTGGGATAGTATACAAATGGACTGTATTCTTCTGATGTGGGCTGGTAGCAAACCAGCCATAGAAGCAGTTCTATGGCTTTTCATTTTTGAAAGCAATTTATTTTTATTATAGTAGGACTAGATAGATAAAAGTTGAAAGTGCTGATTGTTTTAGTGCTGCTATCAAATATTGCACCATTTGGTGAAGAGAGGATGTTACTCAACATATCAAACAATACTAGTATAAAAAGCATACCCTAAGCATATCAGCAGTACCAAGATAGGCACCAAATAAGAAGGGGTCATTGCTGGTGTTCTCTTCCCTACTTATCTTCCCACTGATGGCTACTTTCATGGGTAGAGGTATGGACCCCTGACTATGATCCAGCTTACCAAGGTTCAATTAATGGTCCAGGACATGAAGCAGACATTTGGGGACTAGGAAGAATGAAGAAGAGATGCCTATTTGCCTCTCTCAGAGTAAGGCTGAGGGGCACTTCTCCTATTACTGCAGCCCTTGTAGAGAATGAAGATTCTACAAGAACTGTCTGTTTAAAGGGAGGCAGGACTACCCATGCTGCTACATCATGTACGTTAGACAGTGGTGGTCCCATGCTGCAACTATTGCTCACCCATTCCTGCAGTACTTGGCATGCAACATGGCATGCTAGAGTGAATAATAAATCCCTGGATGCTGCCTGTATGAAGGCCATGCCACAATCTGCTGTTAACTAGTGGGGAACAAATTGGCAAATGTTTCAGTAATGCGCCAGGTGGACAAAATATGTATAGCTTTATTGACTATCTTCCAGAATCTTGATGGGTTATGTTGTTTTTGTATAGCACTGTAGTAATTTTTCTACCCGTCTTATTCCTTCTGACATGTACTCCTAATGCATCAGTATAGATTTTAACATGTTCCATGTCAGTTGTGCTGTCTTTTGTGTATTAACAGGTGTTATGTGCACTACCTTTTTCTTTAATTACTGCTGACCACACTCCTAGAAGCATATTAATTTAACAGCTTGAGCAATATGCTAATATGCTGCATCATCCAGTTGGATATGGGATATGCATCATAACACACTTCTGTCTTAATCTTTAAAATTCCTGTCTACCACATCTGGAGGGATTTATTTAGACTTCTGATAATCTTGCAAATGGCAAAATTACTTATGTGATTTGACTTCCAACAGCAAAACAGAGAAATGATCACTAGAGTCATTTACTAAGGCATCTACTGTTCTGAAAGTGTTGGGTATTTTGGTCAGAATTCCATCTGTTATTGGCATTTCTTCTCTTTGTGACAATAACCTGCATAAACCCTAGTATCTTGCAGTCATCTAGGCTATCATAATATGAAGGCATATGTTAAGGTATACTAAAGCTTACATTAACAGAGAAAACCGTATGCTATACAATTAGCATGAAAATTTTTAATCAGACAATAATAGTGTATACACATAACCTCATCAATAGAAGTGGTTCATGACAACTTTCTGAAATTATCAAAAAAATCATTTAAATATGTATGGATAATGACTTGTTAATTGAAGTTATAGCCCTTAATAGTAAATATACTCACTTAACCACAGTTTCTAAAGATCATATTGACTTTCTTTTCTTAAGGAAGTGGGTGACTATTGGAGCTTCCTTTGATAATTTTTTGCTGCGTCTTGTAAGAAAGGTTAGTTATCCCTTTAAACATGTGGCACATTAAGGAGGACATCTTCAAAAAATATATGTATTTGCATGGCTGCACTCCTGGGTTTCATTCACTCAATATTCACTTACAAACTGTATGAGTTTGAGGAAGTCACTTAACCAGACAGGGATCACAGGCTAACTCTGAAATGAGGCACTTAAGCTCAGTTGGCTTACATTGTTAATAAAATATAAAACTATAATGTGAAATATTTAGTCCTGCAGTCTTGTTCCAAATGTTAATAAAGCATACATCACTGTCGAAGAATGGAATTTCATGCTCATTTTTATTGTGTGCTTCTCTGTAGAAATAATTCCAAGACTTCATAGGACTGTCAGCTTAGCTGCAGAGCATGAAGGCTGTTTATTTTCTTTGTTAGTATGTTGTAGCAGATGCAGTTATATAGAGGAAAGACTTCATCTGCAGCTTTCAGTTCAAAACCGCAAGTCTTTCTGCCAAGACAGGAACTTCCAGTACAACATGAATGATTCCTGACACACCATCAAAGAACATGCATTCATCCAGGTAAGAATCATGTTGTAGAACTAAAAAGATGTTAAACAGGTCTTCAAGTTGAGCAAATCCATACCAATCAATTTATTGACACAGGATAAAAAAGGCCAAAGTATGCCACAGTGTAGGATATGTTCAAAGCCTCATTCTCTGTACAATGATTTCTTGTGAGATCTACAATGATATAAGATTGTTTTTTAATTATGAAGTGAGTTGAAACCCTGAAAACAAATGAAAATGATATATCTATCATACACACTGGTATGAAATGTTATCTCTGCAGTCTTGACTTCCACTTAAGTAAGGTCATTGTGATAGGAACCTCCCCCCATTGATGAATTTCAAAGTTAAATTTTTGGACACATAGGCTTTTGAATAACATCTGTGCTGGCTAGCATGATTTCATATTTCAGTCTGTGTAATGTTTGTTGCAAAACAGGAAGCAAATCTTAGTTGTGCATCCAAAACTGCATATCAAGCAAAGCAAGTTCCATGATAAACAGTTTTATTCAATTTATTTTTGTTCATCCATAGTTGACTGGGTCAAACTCACTAGGTTAATAACATCTTTTTAGGGAAGGGCCAAGATGGTATTTCTACTACAAGGGGAAGGTTGACCAGGGCACTTGGGAACTTCTATTATTCCTTTCGACAGGTACCATGGGATCTTTTACTTCCACTTGAGCTATCACCAACTCAAGCAGATGGTACCTTGGTTTAATGTTTCATCAGAAGGATGACACACTCAAGCATGCAACATCTCCCATAATGCTACACTACATTGTCAGCAAGCCAATCACTTGTTGTGAGAAAAGCATTCTGGTCTTCCAGCAGCAAAAGTGGGTCTGCTACTTCTTGTACCACTGAAATTGCTGGATTTCTAATGTTAAAGGAAACAAGTGTGATGTGCAATTTCTTTTTACAAAGGAAGGATACATAATTCAGATATTTAACAAACAAAAGCAGCAAAATAGTTCTAAAAAAGTAAATTCAGAAACGACAAATTCCAAAGAGATTTTATGAATAAAACCTTTTGTGGAATGCCTGCTGTCAGTGCTGTGTTGTAAATTAAAACACCTGTCATGTAACCACTTTTATGTGACTTAGACATTTATTTGTGAGGTAAAAGTGACAGCAGTTTCTAAAAAAAAAAACAGATTTAACAAGCATACGTAATAAAATTCAAAGGCTGTTTATCATATTTGAATGATGTCTGAAACCACACTTAAATTAGGAAAAACAAAAATACTTAAATTATCTTTTTGCAAACATTGAATTTACTGCAAAAATGTTCTCCCAAATAGTATATTGCTAATGAAAGCTAAATAATATTGGGGTGGGGCATATTCTTTGTGGCTGTATGTGGGGGAAATATTGCTATTTACATGAAAATAGGCTTCTGCAGGAAAATAACATACTATTGTCTTAAAGTTGTGCAACCTGAAATCCCCAAACTTCTCTCTGATTTATGCCTTGTACTGTAGTCAACACTTGCTAAATTTCAGATAGTCACTTAAAGTGCTGCTGACAAATCACTTTATGCATACATTTATATATCTAACCATTCTTTTTCACATAGAATCCTATTTTGTATTTCATTGTGTGTGTATATATATATATATATATATATATATATATATATATATATATATATATATATATATATATATATATGTGTGTGTATGTATATATATATATATATATATATATATATATATATATATATATATATGTGTGTGTGTGTGTGTGTGTGTGTAGATGTATGTGTGTGTACACACGCAGACAAAATTTGTGTTTTATACCATGCACATATATATGCAAATATTTGTGTAGTATAAAATTATTAAGAATAATTTCCTAATACAAATGCTGCACTCCTGAATGTGCCATGCTTTGATGAAGTGTTAAGCCATACTATTTGTGTGAGTTGGTGGTAGCTCAGGTGGATGTAAAAGATCCCATGGCACTTACTGAAAAAAAGAATAGGGGAAGTTCTTTAGTGCCTTGGCCAAATTTCCCCCAAGTCAATATGATTACCTCATTGGGTCTCCTCTAGAAAAGGGACACTGACCAAGTGCTATCTCTCTGGTCATATAACGTAACCTCTTCATTCTCTTCTGCTGTATATGTATTTGTATATGTTTGTGTGTGTGTGGTTGTAGGTCAAAATAGTGAACACTCAAATGGGTGAATACTTCTTGCAGCTGTAAGTAAGAGCGATCCCTCATTTGAGCAAACATTCTTTTCAGTGGAGTTTTAGTGGCAGTGTTCTATATGGGATTGGGGTATAATGGGGTCAGGGAGTTTGCCCTAACTCCTCTGTTGTACAAACACAGATTTGGTGTATATAATTAGTATGGGATATGGGAGATTGGGGGGGGCTTAGCTCCCCCTGCAAAAAAAAAAAAAAAATAATAGTTTTATTTTTTATCATTTTACTTTTAGTCTAAAATGGTCATTCTTTCTAACTTTGCTGCTATGAGCACTCAACGTTTGATATATGTGTGAGTGTGTATAATATATATATATATATATATATATATATATATATATATATACGAATGTATGTATATATGTGAGGATATCACATATTGTTATCTGTGAAAGCAGTTTTGTAGATACTTGTAAATAATTATAACTTACCCTGTGTTATAAATGTCAGCATGACTAGCTATAATTTTGTAAATAAGTTTGTTTTTTTGATTGTTTCTTTGATTTGTGTAAGATGCTTGAATCAGACAGTGTTCTTCTGGCTGACCAAATGTACATGTCTTTCAAAAAGAATTCTGTAGGGGAATATTCCCTTTCCTGAGGATTATGTGATCTCAGAGTTAGTATATATAAGTAGCAGAGAGGCTTATCCCTGGAAAAACACTTTCTTTTTGTTAAGTCTGCTCCAGGGTAATCCCCAGAGCATGCAAGGAATATGCTGATATTTGTTCATTCAACATTTTGACATCAGTATCCTGCGTGCCAGTATATGTAGGGAGAGAAAGGGCGTGATTCTTTATTTTGAATGCTGTTTTTGTCAAACAGCATTTTTCAACTCACTTTTGGTCAAATGTGCTTTGAGATCACGCAACAGTGGAGTTTTCCCCCAAACTAATGTTTGTTTTTATATATATATATATATATATATATATATATATATATATATATATGTGTGTTTATGTATGTGTGTGTGTGTATGTATGTTTGCATTTACTCATTTCTTGTTTAATTTAATGAAATAGATCCTCTGTATAAAAATATCTATATCTATTGATATATATATATATATATATATATATATGTTTATGTATGTGTGTGTGTATGTATGTTTGCATTTACCCATTTCTTGTTTAATTTAATGAAATAGATCCTCTGTATAAAAATATCTATATCTATTGATATATATATATATATATATATATATATATATATATATATATGTGTGTGTGTGTGTGTGTGTGTGTGTGTGTGCGCACATCTGTGTACATTTATAAATATATATCTATGTGTGTGTCTATATCTATCTATATATTATATATATATATATATATATATATATATATATATATATATATATATATATATATATCTTTGGCTTAGGTTTTGTCTTTGTAAATTATCTGCCCTGGACACACCATAAAAATGAAACTATCCAGTTTGGTATTCATAGTTAACAAATGCAAATAAATAAATAAATAAATCATCACTTCTTCACTGTACTGCACTAGACTATACTGCAGAAAATTTGCTTTCCGTTAAAATGGAAACTAATGAAAAAAAATAGCAAAATGTGTATATTTACATAGTGCACCTGCAATGTTTAAAAAAGTTTTCAGTTTAAAATATTTTATGTCCATCTTCTTTCTTCATTAAATATGTATGTTTGATTCTTTCTTGCTGTTAAGGCAAACAGCACAACGTTAGGATACTGGAAGGTTGTCCAAAGTTCTTGATTTAAAACTGCATCTTGACTTCTTTCAGATGAAGCCGATGGCTGCTTAATAAAACTGCATCTTGACTTCTTTCAGATGAAGCCGATGGCTGCTTAAATGGGTTTTATGTGCAGTACTGCTTCTTGAAGGTACCTTTGTATCTTGTAGTCCTTTCTTGATAGTTTTAATAAAGACGGTGCTACTAGAGCCAGGTTTGTTTTATTATTGTAATATTGTATATCTGTGGGCTCTTTTCTTCCTTCTTGAGAGCTTCCAGATTCACGTATTTGTAGAAGTGTGCCATGACAGAGAAGATGACAAAAATAATGAGCATGAGGGCAGAAAAAAGCGTAAATTCAACCCACTGCAGAAAAAGAAATAGAGATGTAAGTATTTCAGTTGTTGTTATGCCACTTTTCCATTCCTTAATGTTTTCATTATTTTTAAAATGCATGCATGTTTAGCTTTAATATTCTATGTTTTATCATCATACAGATGGTATATTACTTTTTAGTGTCATGCTGCTTGATTATCAGTCATTATTCATATATGCCAATATTTAATAAGGTCAGAGATAGTCTGTCTTTATGTATTGCAACAATCATGTAACAGAGAATTACACATACAAATAAATATAATAAAATCTTAGAGATCTGAGAAAGATACGGAGTCTGCTTAATTGAGATATCCTTCCAAGACAATTCATTTTGGAAAATGTTTACATAAATATGTAAATGTGATGATATGAGGTAGTGCCATCTGCGCTAGGGAGAGTAGGACAGTGAATGTGTAACATATGCTGGCATAGCTAGCTGAAGTTTTGTAAAGTCATTTGACTGTCACACTCATTTGTACAGATGCTTGTGTTGAAAATGTATTTGTAAAGTTGCTTGTGTTAAAAATGCATCAACAGTGGTTCCTACTGGACAGCAAAGAGATGTACAGCTATGTCAGACAGTATTATTATAACTGATTAAATGTATGTGTTTTAACAGAGAATTCTGGAAGGGAAGAGGTTAATCTCAGTCCAGCTAATTTTGAAAAATAGGTTGGTTTAGGCCATAAAGATTTTATCTTACAGGTCTGATTACACCCAGAGAGAAAAATGTCTGGTAAAACCAGGACTATGAGTCTTACTGTATTGTCCTTAGGGATGAAGTAGTTGCTAGCCTGGAAGGGTGGAAGTTTTTTAAATTGTTTTTTAGCTTTCAGATACTGCAGCAGATCTTAGCAAAGCTCTGTGTGTGTATTGTACCAGAGTCAGGTGACCAGATATGATTTCATTCTATAACCAGCACTGAAATGATTTTGTTTTTAGATATTAGTGAGAGATATGATGGAACTCTCACAGCAGCACTTTATTTTTTGGACCTGACAGGAAAGATCTCTCCAAGATATCTCACACAACCACACACCTCATCTTCCCTTGCTGTAGTAAGCAACTCAACACACCTCATCTTGCCTTGTTGTAGTAGGCAACTCAACCCTAATCACCTTGCCTTGCTGTAGTAAGTAACTTAACTAGGGAACAGTAATTCTTTAGTCAGTCTGGAAAATATAGTGAGATTAGATAAGTATTGTTTTTCTGTATCTGTGTGAATATATCCAGCTGTGTTATTTTTATATCTTCTGTAATTGAAACTCTGTTGTTTATTGTAACTAGATATTCAGTATTCTCATGTTTTCTGTTTTATTATTATTAAATATTTCTATACCTTTCATTGTGTCTGGAATTTTAGAGAATACTTTTAATATCTTAAGAGTACTTATCCTTATTTTAGTGACACTGTGGCTGCTTCTGGAAGCCTTGTTGCACTGGTCAAATGCTACCATTTGTATTAGTATTAATTTTACTTGGTATAATTGAATACACTTGTAAGAGCCTTATTGTAGCTGACTAGTTGCAGCATAATTACCTTATAGTCTGGGCAGAGGGGGCATAGCTGATAAATCTATGCCAGCCTTTCCCAGGTGTGTGTGTTTGTGTGTGTGTGTGTGTGTGTGTGTGTGTGTGTGTGTGTGTGTGTGTGTGTGTGTGTGTGTGTGTGTGCGTGTGTGTGTGTGTGCACGTGTGTGTGTGCGTGTGTGCGTGTGTGTGTGTGTGTGTGTGTGTGTGTGTGTGCGTGTGTGTGTGTGTCTGTGTCTGTGTGTGTGTGTGTGTGTGTATGTGTCAGGTACGTGGAACAGGGACACATAGCTCCAAAGTGGTTAGTGTGGGGTCTTGTTTGGGGCCTGGAGAGAGAGTCCATCTTCAGGTCTGGAGTGTGCTCCCTCTGTGCTCTTAAGGGAAATTGTGCTTGGTGCTGAGTGCTGCATCTGATAATACTGTGAATATCCATTTTTGTTCCTAGTGGCCATCCCTCACTGGTGAGGATTGAGGCTTCTTGATTACTGGCCTGGAGTAAGGACTGTCACATATTGGTGGCAGCTGGGTGGTATATTAATTGAGCTTCAGTAGCCTGTGGGCAGTAATCACTAAAGGTGTGTGTACTCTCAGCAGCCACAAGGTAAACATATAGCGATTAATTTTCACAATAGTTATATTTATTTTTGTTAGTTTAGTTTAATCAGGGAAAACAGGCAAAGATGTCAGCAGAGGATTATGGAAAGCTGACAAAGAACCAGTTGGCCAAGGTGTGTGAAGCCAAAGGACTGGTGCATGCCAACCTGACTAAAGAGGAAATTATTTCAGGCTTAATTACAGCTGCAGCACAGACCAGCAATCAGAAGACAGCCAGTCTGGTAATGGGTATGTGCAGCCTTCAGAAACAGGACAGTTCACCTTTTCCTCAGAGGACTTAAAAACCCATCTGGAGGCCATACATTTGTAACTGAAATCAGCAAAGAGACTGCGGAATTTGAAGGTCAAAGAGAATAAGAGGCTGAAGAAAAGGAGAAGCAGCATGAACACGAGAGGGAGATGCTGACTCTTCGTCAGGGTAATGGGTAAGGGAATAACCAAATCCAAGAAGCAAAAAATTCAGCAGATTTCTTCTACAGTTTACAAAGAGTGATAATTTTGATAGTCTTTGAAATATATTAATAAAATTATGTAAAAAGTATAATGTTACCCAAGAAGACTGGCTACTGTTCTTGACCCATTTCCTCCATGGTAAAGTTGTAATTGCAGTTTCTAAATTGTCTGATACTGATTATTTAAACTATGATAAAGTTAAACAATGTTTATTGAAATGTTTTAAGTTAACATCTGAAGCTTACAGAAAAAAACTTTTTGTGAGCATAGACACAAGTAGATGAAAGTGTATGTGATTATATTGCTGAGGTAAGCACTTATTTTTATAGGTGGGTGTCAGGTCACCACTTTTAAAAGGCTGGCAGACCTTTGGTGAGGGAACAAGCCCTTAGCAGTTTGCCTGAGGACATGAGAATCTGTTTGGCAGACTGGGAGTATAACTCTGCAGATGAGCTGGGGAGAAAAGGGGATCTCTACTTAGCAAGCAGATAAACACTGCACAAGAATGGGACACCCAGAGCTGCACACAGATATAAGGGAACCCATGGTGGGCAGCCTGAACCACTCCAACAGAGCCCACCAGGACCAGAGAAGCCATTAATTCAGGTACATGGCCAGGATCAAGGGTTAGATGTTTTAAATGCAACCAAAGGGGTCATGTAGCATACAAATGTCCACTGAAGCAAGGTGGGAGACAAAGGGTGAGGGAGCCAGCAAGTGGGAATAACAGCATGCCAATGGTAAGTTGTCTGTAGACAACAGGTATACCAATTTATCACCAGAGCTTGTATCCTATTTTAGTGGATGGGAGACAGACCACTGCTAAGAGAGAGACAGCCTCTGAAATAACCATTGTGAAGCCTGCAGTGGTTAAAGAGTAGCAGTATTTGCTTGGGCATTCCACTGCAGTCAGAGCTTTAGGAAGGACCCCATTCTAAGTAACTTTGGCCAGGGTTCACCTTGACTGGGAGGGTGGAAAAGAAGTAAGTAGGTAGGTGTGTCTGAGGATATCCCTGCCGATCTCTTGATAGGGAATGATTTTGATAATGCAGTACCTTGTGTGTATGCAGTTACATGCAGTCAGGCTTGAAGACAAGCATGTAAGTCTGGTAGCCTGGGGAAGACTCAGACAGACCCCACACCTGAAGCTGGGGCTTATTATGTGGCTATTTCAGGGAGGTAGTTACCCTATAGCAGTGAGCCAGAAAGTGAGCCACAGCTGCTGGTAGGTACTGATGTTCCCATGGACAGGGTGACTGCAAGGACAGAGGTGAGTTGTAGTATCCAGGCTGACAGTGAGACACCGCTGTCAGAAGATACCAGGCTTTCTGTGGAAAGTGATCTGGGAAGGGTCACAAAGGTAGAATTGAGACAGGCTCAGCTTTTGGACCCTACCTTATGAGGCTTGAGGGAGGTAGCTAAGGAGGAACCTGATTCTCAAGGAAAAGGGGAGTCTGTCTACTGGAACAAAGGGTTACTGTACAGAGAGTGGACCCCTGAGGTATGGCTAAAGGGTGAGGTAATACAGCAGTTGTTAGTGCCTAGAGCCTACCATCTGCCACTTCTGGCTGTAGCCCCTAACATTCCCTATGCAGGTCATATGGACATAAAGAGTAGCAACAGAGGTATTATGCAGAACTTTTATTGGCCTGGGATTGCAAGGAATGTAACAGGGTACTGCTGGACCTATGAGCAGTGCCAAAAGGTAGGCAAGGCAGGAGACAGTGTCAAAAGCTCTTTTCATGCTTTTGCCTGTGATTGAAAAGCCATTTCAGAGGGTAGCTATGGATATTGCGGGGCCTCTGACTACCCCAAGTTCCACAGGGACGTAGTGTATCCTGGTGGTAGTAGATTATGCTACTAGATACCCTGAGGCAGAGAAGGTGGCAAAAGCTTTGTCTGAGATTTTCAGCAGGGTCGGTTTCCTGAGAGAAATACTAACTGGCATAGGTGCCAATTTCATGTCAGACTTGCTGGCTTTGTCTGTGAAAGTGCTGTGGAGTAAAGCAACTAAAGACCACCCCCTACCACCACCAGACTAATGGTCTTGTAGAGAGGTTAACTCTTCACTTAAAGACCATGCTACATGCATTTGCAGACCAGTTAAAGAGAGAGTGGGACAAATATTTGCCCTATCTGCTATTTGCATGCAGAGAGGTACCCCAAGAATCCACAGGTTTTTCATACTTTGAGTTGCTGTATTGGCATATGGTGAGAGGACCTTTAGATCTGATTCTTGATTAGTGGGAGGGTGAGTATGAATCCAACAAGAAGTCTGTTGTGGCATATGTCCTAAACTTCAGGACAAGGCTTAGGGACCTTATTGGCTTTGCCCAGGAGAACCTGGCAAGATCTCAACAGCAGAAAAAGGTCTGGTATGACAGGAATGCTTGAGCCCGAAAGTATGCTGTGGGACAGCAGGTTATGATGCTCATTCCTGGTGGTAAGGAAGGTCAGTGATGTTAATTACATGGTAGACCTACTAGACAGGAGGCAGGGGCACAGATTCTACCATGTTAACATGATGAAACCATACCATGATAGGGAGGCCCTGGTGCTGAGTATTTGCATTGGATGGCTGGAGGATTCTGAGGGGGATCTGGTGACTGATCTCCTCAGTCAGGCTCAGACTGACACCTCAGTGGAAGAGGTAGCAATGCCCCAGTGGCTGTCCCCTACCTATGTTTGAGAAATCTGAACAGTGTTGCAGGAGTTTAGCGGCATGTTTACTGGGAAACCTAGGTGCACCCACCTGGTGCAGCACCATGTGGTTACAGGACCCCAAGGGCCTATCAAGCAGGCCCCTTACAGGGTGCCTGAGTGAGTCATACAGACTCTGATGGACAAGATATGGGAAATGTTGGATCTGGGAGTAATCCAGGAGTCCAGCAGTCCCTGGGCCTCCCCAGTGGTGTCAGTACCAAAGAAAGATGACACCACCAGGTTCTGTGTGGACTACAGAAAACTAAACAGTCACACACAGTCAGATGCTTATCCCATGCCTAGGACAGATGAAGCCTTGGAGCAGCTGGGTGGGGCTAAGTATCTGACCACTACTGATCTGACCAAGGGCTACTGGCAGATGCACTTGACTCCCACCACTAGAGAGAGGTCAGCCTTTGTGACTCCTTTCAGATTATACAAGTTCATAAAGAGGCCCTTTGGGATGAAAAATGCCCCAGCAACCTTCCATAGGCTGGCAGATTGTATCCTAACAGGAGCAGGAGATTATGCCCTTGCTTACCTGGATGATATTGGTATCTACTGCCATTCCTGGCAAGATCACCTTCAGCTTGTCATGGAGGTCCTGGGCAGACTGCAAAGGGCAGGGTTGGCCATTAAGCCCAGTAAGTGTCAGGTGGGTGTGGTAGAGCTCTCCTAACTTGGACATAGAGTGGGAAGTGGGAAGATCAGACCAGATCCTGCCAAAGGGGAAGCTATTCAAGCATGGCCTGCCCTTTACCAAAAAGCAGGTGAAGGCATTCTTGTGGACAGTGGGGTACTATAGAAGTCCGTTCCCAATTATAGTACAATAGCTTCTCCCTTCACAGTCCTGACAAGAATAAACAGGCCAGATAAGGTAGTGTGGACCTCAGCCTATGAGTAGGCATTGCAAAAGCTTAAAGAGGGTTTGGAAGCCCCCTCCTATGTTCGCCAGTCTGGATTACAGCAAAGAATTTGTTGTGCAGGTAGATGCTTCAAAGCATGTAATGGGGGTTGTACTCATCTAGGTTTCCTCAGATGGAGAAGAGCACTCAGTTGTATATCTCAGCTGTAGACTCCAACCGAGGAAGGAATGTTATGTAGCTGTAGAAATACAATGTCTAGCCATAGTACGGGCACTGCAGAAACTTCAGCCCTATCTGTATGGAAGAAAATTCACTGTGGTTACAGACCACAATCTATATCATGCTAGCCAGCAACATGCCAAGTTATTAAGGTGGAGCCTGTGGTTGCAGACATATGACATGACAGTGCACCACAGTAATGGGGTCAGCAATGCCAGTGCAGGTGGGTTCTCAAGAAAGGCTATAAATTATTGTGTTCCCAGACAGGCCCATTTCTCCCAAGAGTTATACAGGTGCTTGTGTTAAAATGTATTTATAAAGTTGCTTGCATTAAAAATACATCAACAGTGGATCCTGATGGACAGAAAAAATATATACATGTATGTCGGACAGTATTATTATAACTGATTAAATGTATATGTTTTAACAGAGAATTCTCAAAGGGAAGAGGTTAATCTCAGTACAGCTAATTTTGAAAAATAGGTTGAAAATTAATGGGTTGGTTTAGGCCATAAAGATTTTATATTACATGTTTGATTGCAGCCACAGACAAAAATGTCTGGGAAAAGTAGGACCAGGAATCTTACTGTATTGCCCTTAGGGCTGAATTAACTGCCACCCTGGAAGGGTGGAAGTTTTTGCAATTGTTTTATAGCTTTCAGATGCTGTAACAATCTTAGCAAAGCTTGGGGTATGTTTTGTACCACAGTCAGGTGACCAGATGTGGTGTTATTCTGTAACCAGCACTGAAATTATTTTTTTAGATATTAGTGAGACATGATGGAAGTCATGCAGCAGCACTTTGTTTTTCAGAATCTGATAGGGAAGCTCTCTCACAAATATCTCACACAACCACACACCTCATCTTGCCTTGCTGTAGTAAGCAACTCAACTCTCATCATCTTGCCTGGCTGTAGTAACTAACTTAACTAGGAACCAGTAATTCTTTAGTCAGTATGGAAAATATAGTGAGATTAGTTACATATTGTTTTTCTGCATCTGTGTGAATATATCCAACTGTTTTATTTTTTATATCTCCTGTAATAGAAACTCTAGTGTTTATTGTAACTAGATATTCTGTATTCTCATGTTTTCTAGTTTATTGCTTATCATTAAATATTTCTATACCTTTCATTGTGGCTGGTCTTTTAGAGAATAATTTTGACAACTTAAGAGTACTTTTGCTTATTTTAATGACATTGTGGCTGCTCCTGGAAGCCTTGCTGCATTGGTCAAACTCTACCATTTGTATTAGTATTTATTTTCCTCAGTATAATTGGGTACCCTTGTAAGAGCCTTAAAGCAGCTGACTGGTATCAGCGTGATTACCTTATAGTCTGGGCAGAGGAGACACAGCTGGTAAATCTATGCCAGCCTTTTACCAAGTGTGTGTGTGTGTGTGTGTGTGTGTGTGTGTGTGTGTGTGTGTGTGTGTGTGTGTGTGTCTCTGTGTGTGTGTGTGTGTGTCTCTGTGTGTGTGTGTGTGTGTGTGTGTGTCCTGTGCAGACCGCCTCAAGGCCCTATCCCTGTATCCAGTCTCTTGCAGGCTGTTGATAGGAGATCTATGCCTGGCATATGAGGCATTGTTAGTCCCACTCTAATAGATCTGCTGCATATCCACAAGACAAACATGACCAGAATTACCTGTTCTAAAGATTTAAGCCTTGCCTGTGATATAAATAGGACCTGCTGGAGAGACAGGCATATATCCTACAGACTACCCTTTCTCTAGAACAGGCTTCCCGTCCATGAGAAGCAGAATTCCTCCTTAACCCAATGCAAGTGTAACTTGGACAGTTGGGTAGGGAACAGGACTTTCTTAGCAGCTGTAAAGTCTTCACACTTAATTTAATAAAATTCCACAATAAAAATGACTTGAAGCGCTTTTCGTCTGCCAAGTAGCAAACTTCATCAGAAATAACAACTCTACAGTGAGAATTCTTTAAATAGTCACTTAAACCAAATAAACGCGGGACAATCAACTAATTAATTATTTAAGAAAACATTACCAAAAATATAAGCAATGCATATATAAATATATAGTAATAATTCATTTAACTATATGTTCAAACATAAATACATAGATACATAAATACAAACTAGAATGTTGCTAAACACATTGTGCAAAATACAAACTCTTTATACATTTACACATTGTAACAAATACTTGTATAATCTTTACCTCTGTAAACTTTTAAGTTTAAGGATGCTGCTTATAGAGCTTGTCTCATTTAGACCAGGAACATTACATGCATCCAGTTTGATTTGCCGCTTTAATTCTAACTCCTCAAGTTTGAGAGTAAAAGGACCCCCTCTGATATCATGCTTAACACTGTCAATGGCTAAAAATTTAAAATTGTGGTTCATATTCAAATGAATATGTTTAGCTAGTGCATTGTCAGGCTTGTTACGACTGATAGCATACAGATGTTCATACATTCTAAGGGTCAATCACTATGTTGTAGGTTTATAACTACATTTAGTGTACAAAGTAGTTTTTGTGTGAAAATAATGAAAAACTGGGAACTATTTAGATGCAATCAGTCACTGTTTGGTAAACTTGATAATTCTCCAAATATAGTTTTTAAACGTGGTAGAAATCTTAAATATTTATTAGAAAAGCAGCATTCTAAACCCCCTAGACTAGTAGGTATGACTAAATGTGAGAACTGCAACTTTAGTAAACATGTGGATGTGAATAATTCAATTACTGTTAATGGTTATAAATATAGATTACAAGCAAGATTTAATTGTAATTCAAGTGTTATTGTTTATCTAGCTAGATGTACACACTGTCCTGCATTCTATGTGGGGAAAACGGAGCGTAGACTCTGAGATAGAATGTATCAACATTCTGTTGTAAGCAACAGTGAAGTACAAGAAATATTTGACAATGTACCAGAGATAAAAAAAATCATCCTTCAACAAGTAAGAATGCACTTCAAGACCAACAACAGGAAGTGCAACAACATAAACATTTCCACAGAAGTGAGGACAATATTACTAGCCATATACTTCATAAACCTGAAGAAAATTTTAAAACTAATGGAATGCAAACCAATAAAATGCATGCAGAAATAATACCTGAAGAATTATAAATCCTAGAAGAAGAAAAGGAAGAAACAAATACTAGAAAACAAACAAGGTCTGCTATAAACATATTTAAAACTGGCAAAAGCAAAAAAAAAAAAAACTACAGTGTAGACTTCCATACTATTACACCTGACAAAACTTCTTACTAAAAGAACTGTATGCCACAGTATGAAACACCAATGGAAAAGTATATGTTATAAGCACATCTGTAACTATTCGAGCAGGACTCAACAGATACATAAACAACCCACCACTAAATAGCAACATTAACCTAAGCAATGACACACATCTAACAAATGCTAATAATGTATTTAAATCAGTAATTAAAAAATATACAGGTGGAAAAGAAACAACACAACCCACTAGCAATACTAGAAATACAACTAAGAAACAGCCAAGCACTTTCCCCAAACACAGCAAATGGACTTGTCAGAAAGGTGTGGTTTGATATCCAACTACACTTTGCAAGATGCAGAAGTGAAGGAGTAAAGTATCTTACACAACAATTTTACATTAAAAAAAATTAAGATGGCACAGAATACATGACAAAAAATTTCAATGAGCACATCAAACACAATACAGAACGTTATGACCACACAAAATAATTATTTAGAGGATTCATGGTTGCCAACCCCACAGACCCATTATGTGCTGTAAAATGTTAAAAAAAAATACCTTCAAAAATGCCACCTAATAAAATAGTACTGTTTCTCCACCCAAAGAGACATCTGCAATATATACTGGCCAAAATGGAAACCTGGTACACAACACAACCTATGTGAATCAACTACCTATCAAATGCTACCAGAAATTTGCAAACTAGCAAATCAATCAAAAACCACTCCTTAACAGCAACAGCAGTAACTTTACTCTCACAATTGGGAATGGAAGCATGTTTAAATGAGTATCATAGGTCATAAAAGTGAAATATCACTACGCTGCTATTACCAGCCATCATTAAATAAATTCAAAATATGGGAAAAATAATCTCAGGAAAACATCTACAAACGCCTGAAAATCTAGCAAATGAAGAAAGTACTAATACTAAAACCAACAACGAACCAAGAAAAACAAATTCCATAACAAAGAAGCAACAAACTATGGAAACACATCAGAAACACCACTACTGAAAAAAATAATAAATCTTTGAACAATAAATATCTACACTATACAAACCCAGAAGACAAGTAAGTAAATTTATGTTTATACATAACTAAAAACATGCACAAATAAAATACATGCATTACTAAACATAAACATAATATCTTATTACAGGTACTACACTAAGAAGAACTTGAGCCTACAAGTGAAGATAGACAACAAACACATTAGAAGCAATATAGAAATAGAAAAGAAAATATGGCATCAAAACATAACAAAAACCTATAAAAATAGATTTACTTAATGTCATTCTCGTTTTACATGTCTTAACAAAATAATACTAACTTATATTAAAATAAAAGATACATAAATAAAATGAACACTAAATCTGAAGTAAAAGTGTGGAACTATTTTCTCTTAGGAAAAGTGGAAGAATACAAAATTAAACATAGAAATCTGAATAACAACAAAGACACAACACAAAACTGTCAATATTGTACAATAGCAATAACCTATGGCTTGGTGTGGGTAATGCTTAATATACCCATGGTTGGCTTTGTTTGGTCAAACCATGCCAACCACGGGTAAATGAAGCATTACCCACTCCCAGCCATGGGTTATTGCTTAATTACCTAACTGTATAACTTCATTTAGAAATCGGTAAAAAAAGCTGAAATAACTGCCAGTAGAACAAGTCATAAAAGTGTTTTTGAATTGTCTCATACCATTAGTCAGAATTATCATGAAAAACCTGAATAATAATGAATGAAAATATCCTGTACCTTAACTTGAGGCTAGACTGTTAACACCACTTTTCTTCTGTACATCTGAAGTGTCACTTAGAACCAGTAAAAAGTATAGTACCTAATGCAGTTTTGTGAAATCGCTGTCACATTCTGTCATTTTCTTCAATGAAGAACAACTGAGTGAAAACATAACATTATCTTAATACAAGTGATTTGATTTTGCCTTTTGAAGCCATTACTGAAAGTGGGTGAATATACTCATAAGCATGGTTTTGCCATTTACATTTAAACAGCTCAAAGCAGTGGAATAAAGCAGTGTTTTTAATGTTTACATTTTTTTCACTTCCTGAGGTCAAGTGCAGATTCCTATGATTAATATATTGTTCATCTGAATTAGAATCCAAGGCTGCATTATTTAATCTATTGACTTGAACCTCCTTTAACTTATCTTTTCATGTACTTCAAAATAAATATTCGTTTGTGTCTTTCGGCTTTTCCCGGTTAGGGGTCGCCACAGCAGAACTCCGGTCCGCTAATGAGTGGCAGTAGATTTTTTACGTGCTGGCTTGCCGGGCCTAACACACAACCTTCAATGAAGGAACGCCCATTCATGCATATGGACACACAGAAGACGCTCTGAGAATCAAATGGGCAACGTCTAACTGTGAGGCGACAACGCTACCACAGCACCACCACTGCTGTGGATGCAAAATAAATATTACCACTACTAAATGCATCTAGTGGTAATATTTATTTTGCATCCAAATGCATCTTTTGCACATCTGATAGAAGGTCTTTGCACAAGCGTAGAAGAAAGGGCACAATGCAGCAGCTAACATCTACAACTTTAGACCAAGGCTAAGACCATGGGTGGATTTCATTTGCCATCTGAAAAAAGAACAACAGCATGATTATAAACTTCCCCCACACTCCCCAACCATCACCAGCTTTATCACTTACTGGCTTTTTGTCACGACATTAATTCATATGTGGACAGTGAAACAGTGTGCAGTACTATTCAAAAGGGTTAGAAATCTGTAGTGGATTGGTGGACTATCAAAACTAAATTAAATTAAACTCAATGCTAAGAAATACTTAATTGCACCCTTTGCGAAGTCAACCATCCCAGCTAATTACCATGTTGATAATATGGCCCTAAAAATCAAGCCAGTGGTCAAGGATCTGGGTAGACAGTAGTCTTTCCTTCAACCATCACATGGCCAAAGTGGTGAGGAAACCCTTTTATGCTGCACAACGTATAAGTAAGGGTATCGTATCTAGATCCAAAGAGGTCATTATCCCATTGTGGTCTACCCTAATCAGACCAATCATAGAGTGCAATGTTACCTTCGGTATATACCTGACGAGGCATATGCAGCAACTAGAACAACCTAAGAGGTTCCTTACAAAAACAAAATACAAGGTGTTACAAATCTGTCTTATGCAAAGTGCCTTAAAGCCTTTTACCTCTACTCAGTCTCTGATTGATTGCTGAGGGGCGATCTATGTCTGGCTTACAAGGCATCTGCAAACCCCAAACTTATGAATCTCCTGCATATTCATAAGTCAAACAGTACCAGAGATATAAGTTCTAAGGGCCTGAATTTTGTCTGTGACTTAAACAGAATATGATGGAGAGACATATATGTGTCCCAGAGACTGCTTCTCTAGTGGAACTGGCTTCCTATCCATGTGAAGCTGAGTTTGTCTATTATCCAGTTTAAGTACAACATAGACAAGTGGATGAGGAATAAGAAATTTACATCAGGCCTGGCACCCATGTCCCTTATGGGTAGAGGTAGCTTATAAATCCCTGGCCCGGAGTGTCCTATTTGGATACAGGACATCATTATTCTTTCCAGAAAACTTGGCAAGGCTTAGAAAGGTCCCCTAGATCATTAGCCTAGTAGCAACCTATGAATCTATGAATCTGTATATGAACAAGAAAGACAGAGAGAGAGAGAGAGAGAGAGATGGCAGAAATGTGCAGGGGACCAGTGCTGCTGAGCATGTATGTGTGTGTATGTAGTGATATTTGCATGATATTCAGCAAAGGCACACAGAAATACAAAGTTTCTTTGCAATGAGACTGACATTTTCATCTCCATGCAGTTAACCATCAGCTGGCTCTGGTGCCCATCCTTTTTTACTGGTTCCTACCTCTCCTTACAGCATTGGACTTATCCAGTACAGGTTGAAGTGAGTGAGGAGATTGATGTACCCTGTGACAGCATCATATTTCTGCTGTAAGAATTTTCTACTTTACCCATCTCTATTGTGTGCCCAGCAGGATATGACATGCAGTGGGTGGTCTATCCTGAACCACCCATGACTTCTGCCAAAGGATGAGGTTAGCAAGCTATGCCACTTATCCATGGAAGTGCTCATTATTCGTTTCCCTGATCTCCAGGGAAATTGTCCCACATTATGTGCTGCCCCTCCCTCACAGGATACACATACTATCCTCCCCTGCCAACACCTCAGACACCTGACCTGCTAAAAGAACCCATGTTGCCCCTTTAATAGTCAGGACTTTAACCTTCCTAAATTTATGAATGAATTTCTAGTAGTCTTTGGAGAGGCATTTTGAGGAGAGATTCACAACAATCCCAGACAATAAAATGGGCAAGTTAAAGGTCTTCCTCTGTTTGGAGGATGTTGATATCTGTACCGTTATTGAAGCTCTGTTTAAAGATACAAATGAAAATTACAGATTGAAAGATCTGCCTCTGATACTTGTTGCCAATTCAATAGGATTGGTAGTAGTGTCTCAATATTTATATACAGAGAAGCCATGAAAACAACTCAGGGCTATAAATTTGCCGTACAATAATTAATATTAGTTGCATTAAATATAATATTATAAAAATGTAGTATATAGCATATATGTCCCTACAACACATGAGGATTTCATGGCTACACTCCTGTATGTGGAAATCAATAAAAATGCAGTCCTTGTGGGGGATTTTAACTATCTACGCACTGACAAAACAAACTTGTCAGTGTAGGATTAAGTCCAAATATTAACTGGCTATGTTAATCAAAGCACTTTGGAATTTTGCAGTATGAAATCCATCTAGGGACAGTAGTATTTCAGATATATTTGAGGATGTTACTAGGTTTAGTGGTGAGGCTTAGGTCTGGTATCTGTTCACTCATCAAGCACCATGGCTCTGGAACTTTTTACTTTTTAAACTTACTAAGTGCCCTTCATTGGCGTCTTTCAATGTTTTCCTTAAATCTTGTTTGTTTGATCTGGTTTTTAATGTCAGTTTTTATGAACTCCAGTTGTTTTGTCATGATTCATTTCTTGTTATAATTTTTGATTTATATGTTCTGTCTTGTATAAATGTATTTTAGTGGTTTTAGTCTTTGGAATATTTAGCAAATAAGCATTTACATCTGAATCTGAATTTAAATCCTAATGACAAACACTGGCTCTTTCTCCTGTCTGTCCATGGTTATGCGCTATGTGGTTAATACAGATAATAATACCATCCTCTTATATCAAACTTTGTCATAAATGAACTGTCTTTCCTAAAGTTTTATAAGCATCAGCGAATTATAGAAATCTCTCCTCAGGTCCCAAATAAGTTTGCTCATTATCAGTGAGTACTAAGAGAGTACTAACATCTGCATTCATGAACACATATCAGCGAGGTACCTAATATACAGGTAAATTAAGCAAACCCTTTGGTGGAATCCCAAAATTAACAAGGCATGCAACAGAAAAATAGAGAGATTCTACTTATCTTTCAAAATTTACCTTAATTGCAAAAACAATCATATATACAATAACGTGTAGAAACTTCTTACTTTTCTTATCAAATGTTCCAGCAAAAACTATGACCTCAACTTGATATAAATGATAAAATCAGTAATGATAATGTATTCTTTGATTACATTTGAAAATTGAAAGGAAAAATTGTGACTGTAGCATGTTATCACTAGAGAAGAAAATGATGTGCCACCTCAACACATAACAAAAGTACTTGCAGATTCATTTTGAGTAAACTTCAATATAAGCAAATACATTTTCCTTGTGCTGTAGATATAGAGGTGGGGCATCCCTTTGCTGCCAGAAGGAAAATTAAAAACCCATGTTCCATGGGACCAGACCAATGAAACCTCTAACTTAATACACGTGTCAGTCGTGAAACAAAATATTAGCATATGGATATGTTCCAGACTGATGACAACTGGCAAAAAGTGCACCAAAAGTGTGTGTGTGTGTGTGTGTGTGTGTGTGTGTGTGTGTGTGTGTGTGTGTGTGTGTGTGTATAAAACATGAGGAAATAACTGACAAATTAAAAGTAAATGTCAATCCATGTGTAATTCAATAGGTAAAGTATTGCTTAACTAGCAGGACACTACAAGTTTAAGGTTACCTGTCGGTTCTGATGCAGGTTGCTAGGGTAGTCCTTAGGTTTGAAAGTGGGAAATGGGAAACTGTGGGCTGGAGACTGCCATCCTTACCAAGGACTGATAACAGAGTGTTGGCATAGAGAAAGAGATGGGGGATGTTAGATGGAACTCAGCTATGGATGAGTTTATAGTTGAGTCCAGAACAAAAGCTGTTGCTAAAAAATGGATAATTAGTAGTGCATATAAAACAATGCATGATACATATAAGAACCAATCAGAAGAGGTTAGAAAAGACTAAGAAATGAGAATGTTAAGGCGATACACAGTGAAACAATGGGAAGATATTTGTATGACTAGCAAAATCAAAAAGGTTTAGGATTTTTGCTTCAAAGTGTTTGCATTGGTATTTTATACCCCAAATAGACATCAGAGAATTTTTCCCAGGTAGACAGCAATTGCTGGAGGTGTGATGGGAAAGAGAGGAGTATCTGGGAATGTGTTCTGGGAATGTAATGAGTTGAAAGATTTAATTTGGACTATAAATCATGCCCATTCTTACGTCGTGACACCAATGCATACCTCCCCTCATTATCTGTAAGAACCCCTTCCATCATCCAGCCTGAAGCAGAATTAATATAGGTGGTTACATCACACATAGAAGTCATGGCATAGCTCAGTGTAACAGGGCCCATATCAACCACCCAAACATCTATTAGAAAACATTGCCCTTCACTGTAGAATTAAAACTTCTTACATTCAGGTTTTGGTCTTACACACAAACAATTGCACACACACAACTTTCACCCACACACACCCATACATATGTTGCAACAATTGCACACATACAACTTTCATCCACACACACCCATACATATGTTGCTACATTCTTACTAGCAATAATCAGCAGCAACTGCAAATTAGAACTATGTAGCTTTAGCAAAAACAGTGCTAAACAACAAAGAAGTGGAAAATGTGCTGACATGTCTATAGCTGCATGGCCATGACCGAACATCTGGCTACCAAGAGCTCAGCTGAACACACAATGAAAACTGACAGTACATACTAACACAGGGCAGCACTTGTCTAGGCAAAAAAGCATACCGGTTGCAAAATATTCATTGTCTTCTTTCCATGTGTGTTTGCCTCAATTTATAGTCTATTAGGATGCAAAAAAAATGACTCTGTTGGGTTTTATAGCCCCTGACTGTCCCCTCACACACACATTCCATTGATTCGAATGGGGGAAACTTATTCTAAATGTGCACAGCATAGTATTGTTTCTGGGCCGATGTGGAGGGATGGGAGCCCCTATTACCTACCTTACCTACAACTTCATATACTGCTATCCCGTTTTCTAAAGTCATGCCTAGCCCTTCCTTCACTGCTGCAAACTTAGCAGGACATGTCCTCCTCTTTGACCTAACATCCAACATGGAGGAGTCATCTTGCATATGTTCCTTGAGCTAAATGACAATGTAAAATTGGGAAGGATCACTGCAGGTATGACACACTGCAAAAAGCACAAGGGCTGTAGTAGGTGCAGGTAGCTGTTTCCATTTATTGTCCCATTTAATATATAAAACTGCTGGGTACTTCAGTAATGAAGGGATTGAATTTTTAGCACAAAATGAACTTACCTCTGTAAAGGCTCATCACTTAGCAGACACTTATAATAGTATTGAAATAGATGCACTATATAACCTTTAAGCATAAACTCCTTACCTTCTATGGCAGATCAAAGCAACAAAAGATTATCACCAAAGTTCAGCAGATGAAAGAAAATTTGCTGAGGAAACAGCTTTCCTTTCAAGAATGATTTCACTAAGTAGTGTTCCCTAAACAATAATGCTAGCCAACAAATTAAGGGCCTTTGGGAGTTCCTCCTATAAAAATGTAATTGCCTGAGCTCCCTGCAAGCTCTCCTTCATTCTAGACAATCTCACACTATTACAGCATTGCCTGCTCTTGAGATCATCGACTTTGTCCTGCACCTGTCTGATCTGTTTGTGCCTGCTACTCATAGGTTCATAGGTAAATAATAGGATTAATGCCCTTGCAGACCATTTTTGTCCTAGCCACCAATTTCCCCTTTATGCCTGAATTAACATATTATGAATTACATAAATTATCATATATATAATGAATATGTATATATACACCTGGGCTCTCTGCAGCTCTGCCAAAATGATGGATATCAGTTTCCAGGAAGTGAGTTTTAGCTTTCCAGTTTTGAATGTCATGCATATTCTGCTGAGCAGTCATTTTAAATTCAAAGCTGTCCACCAAAATTTGGGTAATGAGAGCTGCCATTTTGCAATATAAACTTCAGTACTGAAAAGGTATCAATAATCAACTCAGCTTCATGGCCAGAAAACATATTCACATCAGACAAGCCATCCCTCCTTCTGATAACTACACTACCACATCACCACCGTATACAATGAACTTAAACATTAATGGGGCAGTCAAGAGGCTTACAAATGGAAGGAAGTACAATACAAGTATGTGTGAAGATTGGGGGAAGATGGGTGAAGGCTGCCAGCCTAGTCAAATAGAATTTGATACATAATTCTATCATTTATAAATATAAATGTAAAAATACAGCCTTGTTTCTTAAATGAAAGAAAACACTGGAAAATGTAAACTTCAAGACTGTAGCAACATTGCCATCTGCTGTAAGGAAAACTAAGCCAAGCATTTCATCTGTTCTTTTGAAGTTAAAATTATGTCTTGTATACCCTTTTGATCTAGATAGTGGTGCCGAAAAGGCTAACTGAACACATTCTTTCGATTGTCTTAACTTAAGGAGTAATTACTAGAGTGTACATGTGAAATGTCTTTTATTGTTGTAGTTTCCTGAGCAGGTGTTAGATTGTTAAATAATGTGGCCTTCTGGCCTAGGAACTCCAGACTGTATCAAAATGATGTAATGTGTAGAATGGAAAAACCTAAGTATCAAAATGATGTAATCTGGGAGGGCCCAGCAGAGATGTTTGTTAGTGAGTTTAAAAACTATTGTTCAGAGAGAGAGACTGTAAGCATTTTGATCTTGATATCCAACTTATCAGCACTCTGCCTGTTGTCTTAAGTAAGTTATTTCAGAAGTATGTTTCTTGTAGTAATAGCTAGGAACTTAGAAAAAGTTAAACTAAGTGTTTATCTGTTATATCAGAACTTTCCTACTGTATTGTTTTAAGTTTCTGTGTGATCTCTGATATCACTGTGGTGTCGTAGTATTGTCTTGTGTTTTAATTATTTATTATTAAATATTTTAAAACCTTTTACCTGTGGCTGGTTTGTGTAGAGATAAATAAGCTCTAGAGTACATTGCATATGTATAGAGTTTATTGTACAAGGCCACTCTAATAAGCCTTAGACTGATTAGTCACATTACCAATTGGATACTAATATTGCACCGTAATAATTGGACACCCTTTTAAGGGCCTTTGGGTAGCTGATAAGAATTAGCTGGTGGTGGCAGAAATTACTACCATATAGTCTGGTAAAGAGGCACAGCTGGAGAATCTGTGTCAGCCTTTCCCAGGAGTGTCTGTGAAGTTGTATAAATACTTATCTCAAAGTGTGTGTGGTGTGTCAGCTACCTGGGCAGGGACACGAAGCACTGGTGGGACAGAGAGGGTACTGGAGGTTAGCTTGCCAGCTAGGCTGAGATCTGGACCTTATAGCTGTGCCAGTGGGGAGTCTTATTGGGGACCTGGAGAGCAAGGGAGCAACCAGCCCCAGACTGACTGTGATTTCTGTGTGCACTTAAGGGAAATTGTACTTTACTGTGTGTATTTGTTATCCTTTCCTCTTATATGAGATGCCCTCCCTGGTGTTAGTGGTGAGGATTGAGGCTCCTTGATTGCTGGGCCAGGGCACGGCTGTCACAGTATGCATAATCCTCCAGGCTACTACTGGGAGGTTTTATCAAGTGTCCACCATGGTCTGTGGTAGCTGTACTACCCCCCCCCCCCCGCCCAATAACTAAATATTCTATATATTGCAAACTGGGTAACATAATTAGTTGAATAAAAGATGAAGTTCTCCAAGATGCTATACAAAATGATACACAGATGATCAGATAAAAAGTGGCAATACTATTAAAAATCTAATGACAGTAGCAGACAGAAGTATAAGCTTTGACAAGCGTATTCTGTAGCCTTTTTAATTCTAAAAGGTATGTGTTCTCACTCCAGAGAGACCACTATGTGATGTGATCCAGTGTTGACAACAGTGTTGTATTTTGCAGCCTTTGGATAAGCAACTTGAAAATGTACAGTAACTCCATACAAGAAAAATAATAAGGTTGAAAAACCTGAATTATTCAAAAAAAAAAAAAAAAAAAAAAAAACGTTATGAACTGTCATTCCAGTAAACTTGATATAGGTTACTTTGAGGTGAACTTTGCCTGAGCTGTAATTCTAATTCTCTCTGAAAGTCCATGTCCACAGGGGTTGGATGCAAGACAGGGGAGCTTAATGCTAAAAATAAATATATAAGAATAGAAAAATGAGAGCGATACCATTACACAGCTTTTTTTCAAGGCCATAAAGGAAGCCTGTCCTTACATTTAGAAAAAGTTATTAACTTCCTATAAATACTCTTTATGTACACACATACATATACAATAGGTTACAGTTGTCAAGTTTTTAAAGGCTAATAGACCATAAGTTTGACAGCCAAGCCTATGAACCTCTGATGAACCCGTGAGACTAGTAAATTCACCCCTATCCTTCATTCCCATAGCTGCCTTTTTTTGAAAGTTCATGATCAGATCACCTCTTGCTAAACATTAATTGTACAAAAGAAAAAGAAAAGAAAGGAGAGACAAACACATTGCACAAAGGCTGCTGAGACTTGGAACACGACTCCTCACAAAGGTTAACAAATGAGGTCACTAACTATTTTCAAATACTAATTCAACCCACATATGAGCACCGAAATACATTCACGTAGGATAATATCTACCAAGCTTCTTGAAGTCCAGTCAGCCATTAGCTTGATAATATAACCATATAAACATGTATACTGTGAACTGATTCAGCCAGTGCCCAAGATCTGTCTCTGTATAAAGACAGTGTCACATATGTAACCCATTAGCTTTGATCAGAAATACATTAAACCATCCTTATGGTTCATGCTTTGTAGGAAAGTAGGATAAATTAGAATGCTCTCGGTACTCAGCTTTTTGGCTCAAGCTGCAGGATGTTTGAGTGCCCTGCTTAATATCTTAATTATGCATTAGATTCCCCCCACCCCCCCGTCTGATCAACTTGAATGTCTGGAAGTTAATGGCTGAAGATCTTCTGCACTTGCGGACGTACTCAGAGACCATGTGTGTGTGGCACTTGGAAACACCTACTCAGTTTATCCACTGAGGAGTTTGCTTGACCCAGGATGTGTGTAGTTACTACAAGGCACTGTGAATTGATGGCACATTGCCAAACCCTCGTTGCTTCTTGACAGAGAGGGTAAGATCTGGTTCCCCTTTGCTTGTTACAAAACTACACTGCTGCCACATTGTTAGAGTGAAGGGGAGTTGCGCCCTGAGGAAGATGGTCCTGGAAGGTCTGCACTGCTAGCAGGACTGGACTCATTTCCATGATATTGATATGCATCTTGGCCTTTGTCTGTATCCATGTTCCCTATTGACCCTGACAGTTGGGCGAAGGAAAAGAAAGGGTTGTCCTTGCGACAGATACTGTGGCTGAAGTCAACACTGAAACTGGTTGTGACAAGACCTAGAAATGCTGATTATCTGAGTTATTGGGTCATGAATTTGTGACCATCACACTTTTAATATTCATTGAAGAAGTCTCATATGGTTCTTTGCTAACAGAATCATCTACAAGGTCACAGCCATTAATCCTAAGGTTTGTAAAACCATTCTAGCCATCAGTTTGTCTTAGTCAGCAGGAGTGAGACTGCTTGTCATTTGGGAAGATTTTAGTCTTTTGGAAGATGTGCTAATTGCAAGTTGTTATCCAGGTGACAGTTGATGAATGTGAGTGACTAAGATGGTTCTAGAAGAGACTTTGGAAGTTTGATGACTATCCCTAAGGCCAGGTACAACCTGAGCAAGTAGCTCCTTAGCTTAATAAGAGACCCTTTTGAACTGGCAGCTATGGGATAGTCATCCAGGTAAGGGAAAGAGCTTGATTCTCCATAGTCTCAAGTGAGCTGCTACAGTAGAAATGTACTTGGTGAACACCCAGGGGTCTGTGATGAGTCTGAAGGGTGAAGATCTGAATTGACAGTGACTGGCTTTCACCTAGAAGTGGAGGAATCTTCATGACTTTTTTGCAATTTTTATATGTAGCTAAGAGTTCTGAAGATCCAAAGAACACATTCACTGTCTTTCCTGAAGACAAAGAAGGATGGATTGCATAATGACCAGCCAGAATGTTGTTTTTGAATGTATTGGTTTAGCTGACTGAGATCAAGTATGGACTTGAGATTCTTTGTCTTGTAAAACCCAAATTCTCCCTAGTCTGATGTTGGTACCAGACTCTACTTTGCCCAGCATGTCTCTTTCATTGTTAGAAAACCCTTTTACCTTAGACAGCTTATCCTTCCTGGCACCTCCTCAAGGTCCTAATAATCCTGCTTTATTCATCCCTTATTAGGTCCATCATTTAATATAATGCACCCTTTGGCATGTACCCCACCAAGTACCTAAACAAACTTGAGAAAACTCAAAGTTTCCTTGCCAAAAAGATCTCAGGTCTCAATACCCTTAGTTACTCAGATAGACTAAAATGTTTGCTACTCTGCTCAGTGTCATACAAACCTCTGAGGTGTAATTTCATCATACATTACTTTGATGGACTGAAGCCGATCTATTTATTTTCTTATTTAGTATTTTTTTAAACTAATTTGAAACTAGTTTGTTACCCACTCTTTTGGTCTTACTTAATGTTTGGCATTTTAGATTCTAGTACTTAGTTCTGTAGTTTTGAAGTCATTTTAGTGTTCTGGTTGTATTTCTCCTTTCTCAGCTGAATGCATCACTCCTGGATCTGGTACCTGCCTAAATTATTGGTGCCTCCTGCATCATCACCATTTGCTCATTTATAAATAATAGAAAACTGGTCTGGCTACCATTACTAACTTAGATTCTGGATGTTATACCCCATGGTGTTCACTATATAACTTACAAAACACACGAAAGTGGTTCCAAAAAGATCTGAAATGGTTTCCTAAAAACAGAAACATTTACAGCCACCAACCTGATATGACCAGAATGTACTGTAATGTTCACTTCATAGTTTGCTATGGACTTTGGTGATTTACTACTTGGATCTGAAGACACATTGACTTTAACATGGAGTGAAAGTGCTTGTTATTGATTTTGGTATTTTTCTAAACTAACTACTCTCCTTCATTGAAGGAAACCAATCCCAAGCAGATAAACACCTGATAACAATATGCCCTGTTAAAGTGGGTGCATAGCTTCTTGTTACTCATGTTTCTATTTTAGGAACTGAATGGATGTTGTTTTCAAAACATAGACAACCTTTTCTGGGTCTTAATGCATTGAAAGCACCATAAAAACAGCCTCATAAAAGCAGTCTTGAGAGATCTGTCTAGATAAAGTGTTAGCATAAAATTTGAACTCAACACTGCATCTGGACCCATAAAAGCAGGCTAAAACACACATCTGAAATCTTGGATAGCCTACTTATCAACAAAAATGATATACAAAAGCAGAATATGTAAGGCAGCAGTCTAAGCCAGTATAGTGTCAAATGGACTTAGTTTCTAAGAAATTATACATCTTGGAATAGCATCTATGGAATAGCTTCTAGATAGTATGATGTGCACTAGATCAGATAATCATCATGTAAAAGCAGAGGGAATATGGTAAACTCATGGAAATAGACGGTATTCATTCCTCATTGGCTAGTAATTAAAAGAAACTTACTCACTTGCATACCCACATACAACTTAGGCAAATTTCTAGATCCAATGGAATTCATCTATTCCCTCCAATCAAGAAACTCATATTTACTAACAAATTATAATGAGTTCCTCCCCCTTTCTCATTGTTGTAAAACTTATATTGCACAGGATCTCACAAAGTTGATTAACAAAAGCTGTTATCTGAATAAAGCTCCTTTGAGAAACCTTACTGGAGAAGAAGCATTCTGTGAAACTTTAATTTTTATTTTATTAGTTCACCAAGGGACTTAATACCATCAGGGTCTCAAACACTTTCAAAGCCCTACCTAATTCTCAAGCTAACCCCTTTAGATTTCTGTTTCTGTTCATTCTAGCTGTAGCCTGCTGATTACACCAGATTGGTTTTGCATAAATATGGTAACCACAGCTACGTGGGACCAGTAGCTTTAATTTTTTCTGTATAAAGCAAATATCCCTGACTTAAATGGTATTTGTTATGCCAGACAGCCAATTACCAATCCATCAATCTAGTTATAAGTTAATGTTGAGTTGGGAGAGTTTTTCAGTAATCACTGCATGAGGGAAAATATCAAAGACCTTGGCAAGGTCCAGCTAGGTAGAATGGAGTCTATGTCCCTTACCCATGGCCTCAGTAATATCTTCAAAGAATTAAATCATGTTGAGCTAGCATACTGTGCCTTTTACAAAGTCGAACTGATGTGTAACCAAAGGTACAATGTCACTTATGTGATTGTTAATTTGTTTAAAGCCTGGCTGGCAAATAATACTATTGAGACTAATAAGCCTGTAATTCCAGCACCAATAGTGAGACTACCTTTCTGCAAGGGTACCACATCTGCCATTCGTCACTCCTCAGGTACATTGCCAGTGGGGAGACTCAGACTAAAAAGTTGGAGTGGTTGTGCTAAGTGAAAATTTAGACTTCTCAGCAGGTTTCTAGTGATATTGTTAGGACCCATGGAAGTAGTATTTTTAATTTTGGAAAGTGACTATAGGACCTTGTTCAAATTGATTTTGGGAAGGGGAGTGTGAGGGGAATGGAGGGTAGAAAGGGGAGGGTTGGTGGAATGAATTTGGAAGAGAATTTGTAAGCAAAAATATTAGCAATGTCCAGTGCTGTTTGAGATAAGTTCCGTGCAGAATTTATGTTACTTCTAATCTTGCTAATATAGCTAAAGAAGGCCTTATGGTATCTTTTGAATTAGTAGCAATTCTAAATTCCTAGTTTGCCTTATAATTCCTAATGGTAAGTTTTTTTAGAGACATATTTACCAGTTTAAAATCCCTTTTATAATGATGACATGATATTTTTAAATAATGGCCAGGAGCCTTTTGCCTTTTTTTTTTGATGTGGTAGTTCCACCACATTGTTCAGTTCTACACTTGCTGTTATGCTTACTCTGAATTGGTATGGATGTCTCAATGCATCTAAGAGGGAGTAAAATTCAGAGCAATAAGCAGCAGCCTCAGTTAAACGATTTGTTGAGGAGCTATACCAATGGCCACTATAGCAGGTGTCTGTTTCAGTTCTATAAACATTAAGGGTTACCTTAGGGTCAGCTCTCCTATTGCAGCAGTCAACACTTACAGCATCGACATCAAAGGAGTCGACATCATGGTTCAAGTTAACACCAAGATCAAGACTGATGTGACCACCATCAACAAACAGGTCTTTGGCACCAAGGGATTGAATGTCAACTGCTTTGATACAGAAGAGGATGGGGTCAATGCTGGCATCAAAGCCACTGCATCGATCATGTTGAGCCTAGTAACTGTCTGCATTGCCAAAATTGCCTACTCAGTACTGAACAAAATGTCACTGCAGGTAAAGAAAGAAAAGGCATAGGATCTATGGATGGCCCCAAAACTCCTGGTGCCCAAACAGGGCCTGGGGAAGACGCCAAAGAAATGAAGTGCTATGGATCATCTTTAGCTATCAGAGTGTGCTGACATAACACTAAGCTCTTATTGGGCCTTGAGAAAGGCTGTCGTCATCTTTTCTTAGTTAACATGTGCAGTGGAACTGTGTAAAGACCTGGAAGAACTTATGGATAATGTAGACACTAGCCTGCAAACTAGATATCTCAACTCCTGCTTTGAGGAGAAGTTTCCAAGTCTTCTCCTTGGGTTGGAGTCTGAAGACCCTGACTAATTGGTTCCAGAAAGTCCTGAAGATGAAGAATTACTAGAACCAGAAACCTAAATCTTTAACAACGATAAGTAAAATATGGTAGAAGGACAGGTTTATAACCCAGCACCTCCTAAACTTCTGGAATAAGCTTCAACTGCATGTTAACCAGTGTGACTCACTTTCGTCCTTTAAACATAGCCTAGATAATTGGATGGGTATCCACAAATTCACTCTGGGATTAGCTGTTAAAACCCTCCTGGAGAAAGGAGGTGCAGCCTGAGGCAGGGTGCTAGCAGGGCATGAGTGGTCATAAGATTTAGTGGCATTGGAATACCTACAAATCTCTGAATCTATGAAGTATTAGAGACAGGTATTCTGAAATAAAATATTATATGTCCAAGAGTACAAGAAAAGACAGTTTTATACTCTGTGGTTGCTTGAGCTGTCCTTGATGTGTGCATGCTGAAAAAGCATCAACAATATCTGCAAACAACAGGAGTACAAGAGCTTTGTGGGAATAAGGGAGGACTAAAGCTTGCCAGAGATTTCCAGAGCTACCAAGGATTGATACCCCCACATTGACCAGTCAGCACTGCTACAGTATATGGACTAGATTAATGCAGATCTCCTTTTAACATCTTGGATCAGAGTGATTCCTGAAGTAACCAGAATAACATGCTTACTTTGATATGAGTTGGGATTGTGTTGCAGGAAATATTAACAATCTTGTCCTTGCTATTTATGCTGAGGGCCATTGCTGAATGAATTCACTGGTACCTGATTCCTGCTTCAGTTTGAACGTTTTTACTCCAAGAAAAGATAGGTAACATGAATTGGTTTCATATTCTACTGGATTACTGAATGCTGTGCTACCTGGTACAGCACCAGATGAGACAAGGAGAGCAGAAGAGGGAGGTACAACCAACTCATTTCTACATTCTGGACCTGGCATGCACTATACAGAGCATCACAGGAGCTTTAGGAAGCATTAAATAACAAGCATATTTGCCTTCATGAGATAATTCCACATTCTGTACTTTTTTAAGATCTCTTGTCAATCCTGGCAGCCTAGTTAGCATGGTTCTTTTACTCCATATCTTTCTGCAGCAAGGTAAGTGCACTCCCATACTCTCTCTGCAACAATATTTATTGTTGAAATATTGTATCATTTGTTGAATTTGTTATACTACTCTTTATGAAATTATAAGACTTGCATCGTGTCATTTGTAGTCAAACAAACCTTCGTCATAGTAAGTTAATTTTCAAAGGCTTATCTTCCAGAACTAAGGAAGTCATAATCCTTTTCTATAACTCATTCATCAGAACCATCATAGATTACAACACCCCTTTTGGTATGTACTTCTGTAAGCATCTTATCCATCTTTAAGGACCTCATGTATTTCTGGCCAAGAAAATTACTGGTTTAAACCCAGTGAGATACACTGATAGAACTGTTGAACTGGAACGGAACACAATAAAAGTCGGCCAAAAAGAGTTAGTGCTATTTATTATAAATTACACTTTCAGCTAGGACAGTGCCTAGCCTTCTTCAGACAAACAGTTAAAATATGGTAAACCAATGTCTTTTATCTAATCAAGTCAGTGATGTCATCAATTAAGCAATGTTGTTAGTAACCATAACAACATATTGTCACAGCCTACTTTTATATAACAAGTTATAACTCTAACTTATAATACAGGAAATGATGAACAAAACAATATATATTCCTATCTCATCTTATGTTTAAAAACACACTTATATGTGTATACATGTTAAAAACTAAACTATACAAATTTAATAACAACATACTCTACTTAAAACACTAAATCAAATTCATACTAAATAAGTAAAATTCATAAAAATACTTATGAATTCCTCTTAGAGAGCAACATTAATAGCAGGAATTCTTATGGGAGAATTAATGGGACGTTTAAATGTGGTTCATGTTCACAATGTAAACACATTCTGGTTGGTAACCAGGTGGTTTTGAACCACAACACATACAAAATAAAAGGAAAATTCAACTGTGAATCTAAGGGTGTGATTTACGCTGCTTGTTGTAATTCATGTAACGTGTTTTACATTGGGAAAATGGAGAGACGTTTTAGGCAGCGAATATATGAGCATTGTTATGCAATAAAGAAGAAAGTTTTTAACAATGCTTTAGCCGAACACTGCTCTGAATTTCCAGCACACACCTTTAGGTTCACAGTTTTACAACAGTGAATTGAGAACATTCGGGGGGGGTCCTTGGCAAATTTTGCTCGAAATAGATGAACTGAAGTGGCAAGTGCGAACGAGGGCTCATATGCCCCCAGGGATTAATGATAGTATTTCCATTAAAAGTCTGTTGAAACTCCTAACTTTGAACAGATAAAAATTAAATACAATGCAAATATACAAAGTTTTTTATATAAGACAGTTTAACCAGGAATTAAAGGTTGGTTAGTGCAGCGTTTGTTTAATTAGGTATTTTTTAGTCCTTATATTCACACAAAGGAGAACCAGGGAATTCATAAGTATTTTTATGAATTTGACTGTAGTATGAATTTGATTTAGTGTTTTAAGTAGAGTATGTTGTTATTAAATTTGTATAGTTTAGTTTTTAACATGTATACACATATAAGTGTGTTTTTTAAATGTTCCAGTTCAACAGATACACTGATAGAGTAAAAACTTTGTCACTGTAAGCTGCTTCTCAGAGATTCCTTAAAGGTGATCTCTGTCTGGCCTTCCCCCTTGCTCAGTCTTCTGCATGTAAAACAAAATAAATAGCACCAGAAACACCTGCTCTGAGCAGCTTTATCTTGAGTGATTTATAAATCAAAAATCTGGGTGTGATACATTCCTAACCTCTTACATCCCCTAATTATGGGTTTGGCTTCTTGTATGTGCTAAGCAGTATAGTATATTTGCTGCATTTAAAACTACTTTGCATGAGTGGAAGGCCAATCCTAAATTAACCTGTGGGGTGTGTAGCATGGTACTTCTTCACTTAAGAGCCTTATTCATCCAATAATTCTTGAGATCAAAGTATATATTTTTTTATTTTACTCCCTGCCATAGTTGTCAGAGCTTTTAGTTTTCAAAATTCTTGAGATTAGCTAGCTAGGCTTCTCAATGTTCTTCAGGACCACATGCGTAGCATATACCTATGAAACTATGAAGCTATAAAAAAGGTCTTCTTTACAATGATGTAAGTCTATTCAGTCACAGCATTTACTTCAATAGTCTAATGTATTATAATGCATAGATGTCCTGACATTTTCTCAGCATTGTCACAAACAACTTTTTATATCTTGGAAACTGTACAACTTTACTATGTAATGTTAGCAGCACTTTGCTTAGGAGACTTCAGCTTTTACATTACGGCAAGAAATTCCATTCTGTGTGCTTGTTTATTGAAATACTTACATAAATATGAACTACTATGCTGATTTTATAACTGATGGCATAAATACAACCTAATATCTTTCTAGCTGAACAGGTTATGGTGTAAGAATTCCATGGAAAATTTCTGTAACATAATCTAAGTTTTCACCTGATGTTATAATATATTTTGAAAGGTAGTTGGATTTGAAAATATAATATACATATGGCATTATTGCATATCTTCCTTTCGGGTCCGTTTACCTTTCTCTAGGTCATCAAACTATTCATGGCCATTTAGACCATTTGCCCCCCCTTTACTGGGTGAGAGATGACTGGGTGGGCCATCATTCAGACAGCTGTCAGGGGTGGTTCAGGATTTTATTTTTGTGCCCTACCATCCCTGCTTATACCTGGTAAAGCACCAATGAAGGGAAGTGCAGTGGGCTGGTTTTGAAGGATGACCCCTTTATTTCTGCAAGGGGAATTCTTTTTAAGCAACCCTGACTCATCCTCCCCCCAAAAGGCACAGGGGGTAGTTTCCTTAATCTCCACCAGAGAAATCATACCTACCCAGTATGCTCCTCCCCACTGAGAGGCGAACATACCATGCCCCTTCACTCTTGCCTGATTCCTCTAGTGCTGGGGCTGCTAATCGAACCCCAGATAATAAAGCATACTAGGAAGCAACTAGCAATATCTCCAGATATGTTCATTATACATGGTCAGTATCAGTGTAATTTTTCTGTTTTCTGCCGTGCTCCTTCAGTTTTTTCCTGTAAGTAGCATGAAGCTCATTCAGTGAGTAAAATATTAAAATTTATATGAAATGTGAATAGCAAATGCTATACAATAGTTAATATCTTCAAAGCAATGCATCCTACAGAACAATCTTAGTGTCATTTTGTTTCTTATACCTTACATTTCCATTTGCTGTCTATCGTTAATTGGTAAGTCTCTTAGGTAAGGAATTCAGCCCCAGAAAATGACAGAATAGCATAAGGAGATGTGGGTGTGAAAAGGAACTATATAAAACGTACTTTTTTTAGGTTCCATAATGAAATCAAAAAAGGGCAACCAGAGTGTGACGAACTTGTACAAATATTTGATAGGCATGGAATTGGGTTAATGGCCTTTATTTTAAAAATTAACAACAAAAGGATTGATGAGTTATTGAAAGAGATTGATGTGCATAACAATTGTATTTTGAATGATGTTAATTTTGTTAAATATACCCACAAATACAACTGTATTTTTGACAAGGTTGAAAACGACGTTGGGGTAAACATTGAAAGAAAGAAAAGGAAATTGTTGAGGGACGAGTATGAGTACAAAAACAATTTAGCATACCCACTCCCAAAAGCATACACTGAAGGGGAAGAAGTTAGCAATAATCACCAGAACAAGGAGGGTGTTAACAACAGGTCAGTACCTGGTGCCAGACAGGGTGTCAGTGAAAAAAACTTATGAATCAGAGTACCCCCCCCGAGGAGGTTGGAAAGACTACAAAATAAAAATAACTACAGGAGTGACAATAATGCTTTTTTAGGATCAACGGGAGGGGGAAGAAGGAACAGCTACAGGAACCAACCTACTTGGAGGAAAAACAGTTACCACCACTCTTAGGTAACCTTAGTGATTGAAGGCTAGGGACCAACAAGGAAATTACTGTTACACATGCTGGATTGTTACACACATATAAGGGGTTTAACATCTTTAACTATGCAGGAATTGAGATATGTAAAGACTTATTCCATTTACTGATGAAGGGTATAAAATTTGTACCCTCTACCAAGGAGAATGTGAGTAATACGCTAACTGAATTAAAAATATTTGTAAGAAAGATGAACTTAAATTTTTTGTATAAAGATCACCCTGGGGACGGTCAAAGGGGGGAAACTAAACATTAGGAAGAGGAGCTGTTACAATCCACCACTACATCCCCTCCTTAGTATATTTGAAAAGGTTTGTTCACAGGAGATATTCCAGACCCTACAAGAACATAAACCAAAATCATTTAATATAACCAAGACTGAGAAACAACTACTGGATGGGATTAGAAGTGACTATAATTTAAGGTTTATGAAGCCGGATAAAGGTGGGGGTATGGTCATAGTCAATAGTGAAGACTACAACAATATGATTTTTTGTATGTTACAGGATGAAACCAAGTACGAGTGTGTTTCCAGAAATGAAATCAACATCTCACACAGGAAAATCAAATTGTTACTAGAGGATTCCCTGTTCCAAGGGGTCATCAACGAAGAAATCTTTAACTTTTTGAACATTGATCACCCTACTATCCCTATAGCCTTCGGGATTCCGAAGACCCATAAGGACATCTTAGAACCCCCATACCGGCTAATTATTTCTTGTCAGAATAGTATAACATACCTCTTGGGGGTATTTGTTGACTGAACATTTAGAAAAGCTTTAGTCCCTATTGACCATATACTAATTGATTCTTGGGACTTTTTGAGTAGGATTAAGAAAGAACATTATAACAAGGATGTTAGCTTTTCCACTACTGATGTGGTCGACCTATTCACATCAATTCCACACGACAAGGGACTTGAATTTTTTCACAAGGTTTTAGTTGAAAAAAAAAACAACCTGAGCAATACCATTGTTAATTTTATTATGGAACTCATGGATGTGATTTTAAAAACAACTTTTTTTGTTTTGGTGGGGAGTTTTTCCTGACAGGTTAAAGGCGTGGCGATGGGTAGCAGCTGTGCGCCACTTTTTGCCAACCTTGTTATGTACCATTGGGAAACAATTTATGTTTTGGATACCCCCTATAAAGAATCCTGGTTAATATACCTTAGGTTTTTGGATGACCTTTTTATACTATGGAAGGGAGGTGAGATACACACAAAATTCTTAGATTTCCTTAATGGGATTTGTGAATACTTCAAATTTACTGGTAACAGTGGGAATTTTCACATTAACTATTTGGACGTCAAATTGAGTAAAGATGTTAGTTCTAATTGTTTTCAATCTTGTGTGTACAGAAAACCGACGTTTTCAAATGATTATTTAGAGTTTACAAGCAGTCACCCCCTTTTTGTGAAAAGAAACATAGTAAAGGGTCAGATGGTCCGAGAAGTTAGAATGTGTTCCAATCTTGGCTTGGCAAAATCTGAAATAGAACATTCGGTTAGTATGTTTGGAGCTAGGGGATACCCATTGGAATTTGTAAATGGTATCAGTGACCAAGTTATTAGTGAATGGGGTTTAAGATTCAAACCATTACTTGGTGTTACTGTGGTTAATGTTGACCAAGTCCAAGGGTATGGTAGGGACTTTTCACACTTCATGGTGTTAACGCATGGGGAAACCTTGTTTGGAGTTAAAAACATTATTAAAAACAATTGTGCCATGTTTAAAGGGAACCAGGATCTTTTGACTGTTATAGGTAGGGAACCTATTTTTACATACAGGATTAATAGAAATCTAAAATGTTTATTGGAAAACCATGTTTCAGTTAAAAAAGGAAACACAAAAGGGACAACAAAATGTGGGGCTTGTGATTACTGTAAATATATAGTAGGTACCCCTATGGTCCATTTGGGACCCCACAACATCGAAGTTAAATTTGGGGCAGGTACATGTTTAACAACTGGTTTGGTGTACCTTGCTATATGCCAACTTTGTGGTTATTTTTATGTAGGGAAGACCGAAAGGAGGTTGAACAAGAGAATTTATGAGCATTTATACAGTATCACAAAGAAAGATGAAAATAACGGATTATTTAGACATGTTAAAATGAATCCTGATCACTCCTTTCTTTTTGGTATCTTAGAGGTAGTCAACAAAGATATTAAGGGGGTGACTGGACTAATAAACTGCTAAGAACTGAAACGAGATGGCAGTTTAGATTGAATGCCACTGTAGCCCCAGGTATTAACGATCACATTAGTATAAGACCTGAACTAAAGTATAGGGCATCCAGACTTTAATTTATTCTGGTTCTGGCTTTTAACTTTTTAAAATATTTTGCTTGTATGCAGTATAATTTATTGTGATAACATGTTTTGTTTAACAACTGGATTTGCTAGTATTAGATATTTTGGAGTGCTAGGATGTTAGTAATAGGTTTTATGTAAAAAGGGTAGTCTCACTTTAAGAACGTTTTTACTGCAATTAATGGGGGATTAGTGTATGTATATAAGTGATGAATTACTTTTCTCATTGTTCTGATGAAGTCTTATGACGAAAGCGCTTGACCATTTTTTATCTTGAGTGTTTTTTTACTGTGCCTTTGTGCTCTTGTGACAACTTGTACTGTGTGTTTTTACACATTAAATGTTGGATTTTCTACCTTGGTCGTAGGATTATTGGCTACAAAGAGTGGTACATTTAATTTTACTGGTGGCGTTTTACCACTCCAACACCATTTTTCATTTTTTGAACTATATAAAACAGCACTGTACATGTAATGAATTAAATCAAATTTTGGACCATAGATGGTATGTGAAACTTTGTTAAGTTTTGGCAATATTATGCACATCTTTTGAAAATAATGTGGAAAAAATGTATTTTTTTCATGTTTTATTGGCCTTGTAGTAAAGGCATCATACTTACATTTGGTGTGTAACTTTTTATTTCTGGAATTTATTTTCCTTTTTTGCACATATTTTCTGAGTTTTTTCATTAGTAACGATGTGTTGAGATTTGTTTCAGTATTTTTTACTGCATTGCAGGTAAGAGAAATAATAGATGCCAGCTAGATTTTTCAAGGCTGTGAGGAAGAAAGAATCCTTGTTTGAGTGTGAGGTCTATGTAGCCTACAGTGGTTTTCTCTTACGCAAACATCTGATGCAAAGGGAACTAGCATTCTGCTTGTCCATTCCTCCTCATCCCATTGGCATACCGGTGTATCCACAATACATTTCACACAGCATTGCAAGTGCTAATTCATTATTCAGTGTCCGGGATTTTAAATATTAATGTATCATTAGAGTGCCATGCTCAACTTTTCAAGCTGAATGTATATATATATATTTTAAATTACTCAGATAAATGTCTGTAAGGTACTGTTGCATTTTTGTGGTCCTTGAATTCTTTATTGATGTTCACCTAAAATATCCTGACCCATTTCTATTTCCACTATCTGGTCAGTGAGCATTGGACGTCTGACATGTATAGCCACCTCTGTGAGTGTATCATTCTTCTGAACTGTTGTGTAGCACAGTATATGTACACATTCCCTCATATTCACGTGCAGCTTGCTTGTTGTGGGTGTATGCACACATTCCCTCATGTTCACGTGGAGCCTTCTTGTTGTGGGTGTATGTACACATTCCTTCATGTTCACATGCAGCCTGTTTGTTGTGGGTGTATGCACACATTTCCTCATGTTCACATGCAGCCTGCTTGTTGTGGGTGTATGTACACTTTCCCTCATGTTCATGTGCAGCCTGCTTGTTGTGGGTGTATGCACACATTCCCTCATGCTCACGTGCAGCCTGCTTGTTGTGGGTTTATGCACACATTCCCTCATGTTCACGTGCAGCCTGCTTGTTGTGGGTATATGTACACATTCCCTCATGTTCACGTGCAGCCTGCTTGTTGTGGGTGTATGCACACATTCCTTCATGTTCACGTGGAGCCTGCTTGTTGTGGGTGTATGCACACATTCCCTCATGTTCACAGGCAGCCTGCTTGTTGTGGGTGTATGCACACATTTCCTCATGTTCACGTGCAGCCTGCTTGTTGTGGGTGTATGCACACATTCCCTCATGTTCACGTGCAGCCTGCTTGTTGTGGGTGTATGCACACATTCCTTCATGTTCACGCAGAGCCTGCTTGTTGTGGGTGTATGCACATATTCCCTCATGTTCATGTGCAGCCTGCTTGTTGTGGGTGTATGCACACATTCCCTCATGTTCACGTGCAGCCTGCTTGTTGTGGGTATATGTACACATTCCCTCATGTTCACATGCAGCCTGCTTGTTGTGGGTGTATGCACACATTCCTTCATGTTCACATGTAGCCTACTTGTTGTGGGTGTATGTACACATTCTCTCATGTTCACATGTTCACGCTTGTTGTAGGTGTACGTTTTATGCTCACATGACATGGAAAACCCCATCCTTTTGTATCTTTGTGGTAAGTTCAACATACTGTGTTGTCACAGAACTCCATCTGCTATTATGCTTGGCAATTGTCATGGCTTTTCAAAACATTGCAGAGTAGATAGTTGCAGCTGGACTGGACTGCTGCACAGAAATGTGTTTGGCAGTCTGAGCTCCAGCATCTGTATGTTGGTTCATGTTCACCATCATGCCACATGCCTCCATTAACCTGTATCATGTCATCCTACATGTTCCAGAAATTGGTTTTCTGTATTACAGTCTTTTTACCTCTGCTTCCTACTGAAGATTGATATTCAAAACTTTCTGTCTGCATGAACTTTTCCCATTCAGTATGTTGTGCTGAAATATATGTACACTGATTGGGTGCATACAAAACAATCTATACTGTAGAAGGGCACATTAATCCTGTGGGCATTAACAGGTAGAATGCTTTAGTACATAAAAGAATTTAGAAGGAGTGACATGTACCAGTCGTCCACGTGTACTAAAGCTAAGGCATATGCATCCCTTCCTGTAGATTGATGTTACCCATACTAATACATAACCTTTCTTTCGGTTACTGTGTTTTCCCTCAATACATTGCTCAATGTGTTCCACTGCCTACATTACTTCTCAGGTCCCATGTTTGCATACCAGTTTGAATGTTCAGTGATATTTTGTTTCTCCCAGCTAAGGACTAGCAATGTGAACATTTGTTCTCTTTACTTTGTAGGCTAGCTTTATGTTATTTAAACACGTTTTCCTGTATCAGCAATGACATGTGCATGTTCAGGACTAGTTCTACTGTCTCATGTGCCCTGTTCTCTATGTGTGAAGGGCACAGAAATAGTTTTAATATATAAGCATGTGTGTGGCTCTTTGTGAACAGCTGTTACAGGGTGTCCTGTGTAATCTGCAGCCTACAGCATGCCACAGATGAGCCTTGTACAGCAGGGACAGAAACTAACCAATCAGAATGCCCCCTGGTATGCAGACATAGTCCTGTGCCTGCCATTGGGCACACACATCCTCATGACGTGCCATTCATGGAGTCTTCTGTGCACACCTGATGTGTTTCTCTATTTACCTGGCAGTGTTGTGACATCATCTTGTCTGGGATATTGCTGTTTACACTGTGTGTGTGTGGTGCCTTGCTTGCCTAAGGAACATTATGCTTATGGTGGACAGTAATTTCTGTATTGCAGTTCCTCACTTGTTAATTAGTCGGTATGTCTTAACATAGGATACCTGCCTAGGAGGAGGTCTACATCCTTAGGACATGGGTCTTGTTCATGCCATGCTTCCTGAGTTTACACATGGTCATTATTAGTGCCATTTGATCATGAAACTGCAGTATGCCTCCACTTAACATGCTTCAGTGTCATTATACCTCTGTGTACACAGGCACATCCTGTGATTCCTGCCACGTTTTGTCTTTGATTGTATTCAGTGGGCATTACTTACAGTACTGGTCTGAGGTGGTGTAATACTCTGTTTATCACTAGTTCCATTTTGGGTTTTAATGGCTTCCCCCTTTGCTCCTTTCTGCAACTTTGCTGTGTGGCACTGTTTTGGGAATGTGCTTTTCTTTTATTACCCACATCTGGTGTCTGTGAAGTTCTTTACATTTATATTGTTTTTACTGTACTGTGACCATTCACTATCCTGTCAAAGGTAAGAATGAGCACATAAGCTATCTTTTCAAGTAATCATGACAGAAAAGCTGGCAAGATGCGAAAACCATGGCATAATATAGGTTCATTTCTGGCTGTGTATTTCTAAACTCATTTTTTTTTTTTGCCATTTAAATAACAATCATTTGCAGCCTTTAGGAGCTCTGTTGCTATCTCAGGTTGTCCGCGTGCTGTAACAAAAGAAACAAACCAGTGGGTCATAAGGTCACTCAGGCAAACCATTCAGTAAAAAATGCAAGAAAAATGCAGCCAAGCTATAGTTTTCACTGTGTAATACCTTAAACCTTCTGTAGTGGAGGCCCATGGGATATATGCAAATTACCCCTTAAAGCATGGGCATTCAGAAGTCATGTAGGTGAAATACTTTCATTATATCCTCGTCCCCCTTCTAAGTTCCTCTTCAATTGTTTTCATTAACCAAACTCTGTCCTGCTCCTTTTCTAAAAGATATCCTGGAAACATTTAGTGATTTTCTAGCTCCACCTCCTGTCTGTACACTTACCAGTGCCTTATTCAACAACACCATTGGATCTGTTTTTGTTAATTTCACCCACTGTCTATGTTCCTTAGTAACATACCTCTTATCTAATCTTGCCCATATCTATGGGAATAAAAGGTAAAGCTATCCCTACTTATTGCTTCCTTTCCCAACTTCCAGGTGTCAATTATACCTATCAAACACAGAAAATCTTCCCATCTTTGGATACCCTTCTGCTCCTTGCCCCTTACCTCTCCCACCTTTAGCTATTATCACCTGTGTATTTTGCTAATCCTTCTTGAAACTGTACCATGTCTACAAGCAACTTTCTCATAGCTCATATTGTAATTTCTGGAGGAAGATATACTGCAACTGTCATTACTTTCCCCCTTCCATCTAGCCCTTTATTGTCACCATTCTTCCCTGTCTGTTTTCCAGTTTTCCAAGTATTTGAAACGGCCATGCCTGATTTCAAAAAATGATCACCTGTCTTCCCTTTTTAGTCACCCTCACTGAACTAGCCCCTACTATGTATCCAGCACCTTTCATTTTTTTGTGATCTTCATATTATTAGGGCATCTCTTGTAGCATTATGAATTGTGCTTATGATACGTATCCCAAAATTCTCTCGCCTTTACTTCCCCTCCAATCCATTCACATTCCAAGATTTTATTTCCAGAGTACTACCCATTGCCTTCAATATCATTTTTCCTCCCAACATCCCATTTTTCTACTTTACTTATTTTCCCCCATTCCCCTCTTCCTGTTTAAAGTCGATCTATAAATCTGATTTTTTTCTCATTTAACCAGTTCTTATCATATTCTCTGTTTTTATCCTTTCTTTTGTTTAAGTAAACACCCCTCTCTTGTTTCTCCAAAACAACTATGTACATATTTACATAACTCGCCTCTGCTTTTGGGGTGCCATTCCCTTTTTGTGGCTTGACACCCACCATAATCCCCACTTCTGTCATAAATGTGGTGGTGCACCTGTTTGCTTTAGAGTTCCATGCTTTCTTCACTTTGTCTCCTCTTTAAGCCTTAAAGTCCCATGTTGCATTTAGTCAGTTACTGTTTTTATTAATTCTCAGTTAGCATTGCCTGAGCTACTCTTGTTACTACTGTTTGCTCCATCCTTACTTTGGTGGCTTACTGTGCTGGCCTCCTTTTGGGCCTTTGTAATTCAGCTATACTGCTATTCACTAGTTTGCACAGACCCAGTTCACATCCTTTCCCCCATTATTTAATGCCCCTATAAACGTTTGGAATTATATCCCTTCTTTTGATTCCTTTCACTTATCCTTTGGATTTAAACTGCCTTTATCATTCATCTCTCCTGTTTTCACCTCTTCAGATCAATGCCTAATGGAGATCTAATTTTCAGTTCTGTTAGTCCTCATAATGATCTTGCATTAAAGTTTGCACAAGTTCTTCGATACTTTTACCCTTTTTCCACATACACTACACTCTAGCTGGTTTTCCATTTTAGTTCTTTTGCACATTGACAAATTGTCCTTTCACGGGACTAACATTTTGTTTAGATTATTGCTTACTTTTTTGTGGTCCAGCATACTTCATTGTTATTGAACATCTAAGTCATTCGTTCATTGCAAAAATTCCACATTTCCTCCTGTATAACTGCTCATTATTCAGGTAGGCCTTATCTCTCATATATATCTTACTACATGCATAGCAACATTGCTTGATTGCGCATGCGTCAATCAGTGAACATTATTTAACTCTGTTCCCTCTTTCACCACAATCAGGTATACATATGCTAATGTCAGTCATAAATTGTGATCCAGTTATTATAACTGCTTCCCTGTACAGTTTCAAAAATCAGAGCTCCTACAGTACAACACATGTGGTGTCCTCCCTCTATCATCCCACTATCCACCTCCATATTTAAATTGACTGCATATAACAAGATAAAACAAGAGAAAGAGGAGGACAGAAAAAAAGTGTTGCGGCAGGGCTTACAAACAAATCCACGGCACATGTTTTTAGGTAATTTAAGTCTGGTATTATTAGTTGCTCGCCATTCTTCCATTCTTCTGTAATAATGCCCATGAAACATGTCCTTTCAGTCCATATTCCAAAACCTTTATCAACAATCCCCTTATTATTGTCCTAGTGTTAGAGCTGCAGTGCGTTAAGTCCTTCAGTTCTCCTTTTAACCAGAATTGTTGTCCTTTCCCTCTTTTCTCTCTTTTAAACAAAAGCACTGTCTTTGTCTGTTAAGCCCTCTTTCTCCATGTTAGTCTTGCACTGCTTCTCTTTTTCTCGCCTCTCTCTCTTTTTCATTTCCACTCTCTCCCATAGCACTTGCTGCTGTTGAAACATGAGAAAATAATCCATTTCCTTCTTCTGCTGTTCTCCATATTCTCTCTATTCTTTTCTCATGGCTTTCCGTGTCGCTGGACACTCCAGTGCTGCCATTGTTATCTGTAAATTTGCTGGCTTCTTTAAAAAACTCTGTGGCTTCTGTAGGACTAAGAAAAGATTTAGTGACCCCCTGCACATAAATCCTGATTAATGCTGGGTAAAGTAACTTCAATCTGATACCCTTTTTCTTCACACATTTTTATCACTGGCATCATTGCATTCCATTTTGTATGTGTCTCAAATGAATAATCATTGCCTATAAATATACTTTCTTCCCCTACTTTTATTCTCTTTCCTCTTTCCTGCTTGTGAAATCTGCTGCAATACTCTCTCTTTCAATTCCTAGGACTTAAATCTAATTATGACTGGCCTTGGCTTGGTGTGCACCTCCTGCACCGAGTGCTATGCAGTATGATGTGCTCTCTTGCTCTTAACCTCACTCTGCAGTATACAAGCCAATTTTTCCATTAACACCTGTATCACTGTCTTGCAATCAGCTCCTTAAAATGTTTCCAACAATCCCACAACTTCAAGTTTTGTTCTTTTCATCCTATCTTCCATATCAACCAACCTTATTTCCAGACATTTAAGGCTTGTTCCAGCCGAACATCTCTTAACTTCAGCTTCTCATTCTCGGCCAACAGTTCCTGAATCATAGTATACTCACTGAGAACATCCAATACCTCTCCCAATTTTCTTTCCTGCATAAAGAAATTTTCTATTAGAGTCAGCTTTACTTCTTTTAATTGTTTCCATATTACATCCAGTGCAGTGTGGTCCTTGGCAATTCCCTCTTGTTCAACCATCTTCTATTTTTCTTTGAAATTCCTCCTCCCTCTTTGCTTTCTTTTGGCTGATTTACCTCTCATTCAGTTTCTGACAGCTTACATTTAGTTTCGATTTCCTCACATTGAGGCTTATCCAATTTACTTTTCTCCCAGACTGAGTGGATCACTGCAGATTCAGTGTATGATCAGTGTGATTCCATACCAGAAGTCCAATTTAAACATGTTTCTTGCTTATAGGGGCATGGTGTCACCACTTGGAAACTCATCCCACAGATGATTCTCCACTAAAGAGGTGGAAACAGTGTAGTTAATGAAAGGGTGTGAATTATAATATTGATACCAGTTTTCTGTGCAATAAAGTTTTGGGAGCATACTTTTACTTGGACTCTTGTTATATTTCATCTGGTACATTCGGGTGGCTAACTGCAACCGATTGCTTAAGTCTCTTATAAGTAGGCAGTTAACTATCTTTAAAAATGAAGAGTGCATTTTTAAAAAAAATTCATGCTGTGTTGTAGAACAGCAGTGCTCTTTCTACTACACTAGGTTCACTACCTTATGTAATTTGATGCAGTCTTTGTTCAGCTAGTTAGAGAATATTTTATGACAACTAATAAGGGGTATATCTAAATATGCAGGTCTAAAGTGAAGGTAATGATTACTAATCTACTTACAGTGTTGTATAGATTAATTTCAAAATCCAAACATTTTCATTTGTACTTGTGGTTGCCATGCTAAAGTGTCAAAATCATATGCTGATAGTAAGAAAATTCTATTAAGAGGTAATGTATTAATTACTTTATTAAAAACTCTGTTCTGATATGAAAACATTCAGTAGGCAAATGTCATGATGCTTTCAGCAAAAATATTACCATACTGAGGAAGTAAGACACAGAGATTAAATTTAGTCAGTCACTCTTAGCAGCAATATTGTACTTATATGTGCAGCTTGTCACATCTGTTTCTTTTGAAGAAGTGTAGTCATTGTCAACAGATAATCATTGCTGATACCTTAATTTAAGAAAAACATAAATACCTGTGTCATTGTTCCAGCTTGCACCACAAGAAGCACTATAATGTTCCCAAAAGTAATAGTCAGTGACCAGCCTGCTTGAAGAATTGTTTTCATGCTTGCAGGAGCCTGTGGGAAGAAAGTTAAAATAAACTTCTTCACTGTGCAGTGTTCTACTCAGCTGTTCATTATGACACATTTCACTTTCAGTAAAACATCTTATGTAAAAGCGCATATAATTCAGTTGTAGTATTGAGTTGTTATTCTACATTACTCAAAAACATCATGTTTCTTAATCAGTTATTCTTTCTGGAATCATATCTCACTTAGAGAAGAAGTTGCTAAGGTGCAGTTATAAAAATGAAAAAAAAAAAAACGGAAGCAGTAATGAACTTAGAAGTATATGAGATGCTGACTTCCACAGAACATGCAAATAGAAAGCAGCTAATAGTCTGATATGCAGCTCAGGCATGATTGACAGGAAACTTGATACCTATAGCTGACACTGAGCTAGTAGGGGTAGGTACGTACAACTGCCACATTTATAATCTTTGCAAAACAAATACATAGCTGATGTTTCTTGCTCAGTAAAGACAAGGATCATATGTATTGATTTAGGGTTTTGTAGCCTACAAAAAAAAAAAAAACACAACAGAGTCACTGAAAAAAAAAATCTAATGATGCTTTTTCAAAGACATTGAAAGAAAGTACTAACTCAGTGAAGAGAGCAAACTGAAGGATACAACGGCAAATGGTCTATTATTGGAAAGATGCAGAGAGTACCGTGGATGATATAGGGTCATTCATACTTACAAACAAGTTTGAGATATAATCAAAAACATATATTTTTTTAGTTTCTGCCAATAGTTGCCCTTTAAAGTACAACCAAATGTGTAATGAATCAAATGCAACCACTTAATGTTCAAGCATGAGAGGAATTGCATATTTAGGATTTAACCTAACTGAAGAGATTAGTGGAGCAGTAATTTTACCACCTTATTTCCTGAATGAAGTATAATTTTAATTTAGTCACCAGAATTCTTCTTCTTTTCTTTCGGCTGTTCCCGTTAGGGGTCACCACAGTGGATCATCTGTTTCCATTTCTTTCTGTCCTCTGCATATTGCTCAGTCACACCAACCGCCTGCATGTCCTCTCTCACCACATCCATAAACCTTATCTTAGGCCTTCCTCTTTTCCTCTTACCTGGCAGCCCAATCCGTAGCATCCTTTTCCCAATATACCCATCATCCCTCCTCAGCACATGTCCAAACCAACACAATCTCGCTGTCTGACTTTGTCTCCAAACCGTCCAACCTGAGCTGACCCTGTAATATAATGATTCCTAATCCTGTCCATCCTTGTCACACTCAATGCAAATCTTAACATCTTTAACTCTGCCACTTCCAGCTCTGACTCCTGCCTTTTTGTCAATGCCACCATCTCCAACCCATACAACATAGCTGGTCTCACTACCCTCTTGTAGACCTTCCCTTTCACTCTTACTGGTACCTGTCTGTCACAGATCACTCCTGACACTCTTCTCCACCCATTCCACCCTACCTGCACTTTCTTCTTCATCTCTCTTCCCCACTCACCATTACTCTGAACTGTTGATCCCAAGTACTTAAACTCATCCACCTTCGCCAACTCTACTCCCTGCATCCTCACCATTCCTCTATCCTCCCTCTCATTCACACACACATATTCTGTCTTAGTCCTGCTGTCCTTCATTTCTCTCCTCTCTAGAGCATATCTCCACCTCTCCAGGGTCTCCTCAACCTGATCTCTACTCTCACTACAGATCACAATGTCATCTGCAAACATCATAGTCCATGGGGCCTCCTGTCTGATCTCGTCTGTCAACCTGTCCATCACCATTGCAAATAAGAATTGTTACTGAAATAGTGACAAGCACTATTCTTGAAATTGCTTGTTTATTAACTCTTCTTATCAATTCTCGTGTACGACAGTAGAAACATGAAAGTAAGTGGATAATCAAAGAACTCACTTGTGGAGCTCAAATGTGATTAAAAGATAAGGAAAAGGCAAACTGGTGGTACAGATAACTTATCACTTATCAAATACTTCCACACAAGTGAAAAAAGAGTAGTAAGGGAGAGGACCTAAAATATGTAGAAGAGAGGTCAGTGATAAGACAGGGTATGTAGATAACATCTTGGTTTTAGTAGCGGTGCCATTACTGCTGACACTGCTTTGTTAAACATCAGTTTGTCATACTCTTTTTATAAAATGCAACTTTCTCAGATGACATATTCGACACAAATTTAATAAAACTCTAAATAAAATCTCTGGAAATGTCAGATATTTGGGTCTCTTGTTAAATATCTACATAAGTACTGATTGTAGTTAATGTTACTCAGTTCTGATGGTCTGAGTTGGACAAAGTGCTTAACTGAGGAATAAAGGAATTTTAAGTAAGTTGTTTTGCCTTCCAGTCCTTCTATTCATGATTTACTTGTTTCTTTTTGAGTTTTACTGTTTTAAATCACTGGCAAATTTAGTTTTTATTTGTTTTTCTTGTTAGACTGTGCTCTTTCTCCTACAGTTTCACTGTGTTTAATCCTAATATTTCCACAAACCTTAAATCAGATTAAAGCATGTAATATTTGCTTATTTCAGCAGCTAAGAATACTGCAGTCATTTAGTTTTTTTTTTATAAATAGACTGAGTATGCCCTTAGCCTTACTTCTAACACTGACAACCTCAAAGCCAGGATTTATCACTTCCTAAATGAATTCCCTAGGGAATGGCATCATAATGTAACCCAGCAGAAGGCTTTCCACCCGTTTGTTTCATTGCTCAAACTTCACTTATTCTGTAATACATTTTCTGTTTTTATTGCACTTCTTTCATCCTTACACCCCCACCCCACCCTTCTCTTTACTCCTGCTATCCACCAAGCACTCTTTTTCTCGTACCTTCACTGTTAGCCTCATTGACCCCCAAAGCAAACTTTACATCTATGATAAAGTCTTTTCAATTCTGGATTCTAGGACCCGGAACTCTATACCTTTTTATATTTATTCTGTAGCTAATCTAACTACTTTCACTTCCTAAATTAAACTGTTTCCAAAGGACAGATCTGAGTGCTATTGGTATCATCCTTGGTTAGAATTTAGCAACTACTATTTTGGCATTATGCAGCATATCCTTGCTGTACCTAATTTTATGACATCTTGCAGGGGCTAGTTCTTCTTTTTGCTATAGGTGTTTATAGAGTCTTGTATCAGGAATGTTTATATTCTTTCATAGACATGGATGAAAGTAGAGTATGTGGATCTGACCATAGCTCTCAACCTTCCATCTCCAAAATGTGGAAAACTTACTATTGGGTTACTAACAACTTCAGCTAGGAAGGTCATAGGATTGTTAAAATATGCTGGTTTTTCTTATATACGTATATGTGTATCATACCCCTGGTCAGTCTCTAGCTGTCACAGTGAGCAATTGTCCCTGCAGTATAATGTCTCTGTCATTCCATATGGTGATAAATGCAGACTCGTATATGTGTATCATACAGCTGGGAATCTCTAACTGTAACAGTGAGCAGTTGTCCCTGCAATATAATGTCTCTGTCATTCCATATGGTGATAAATGCAGAATTGTATATTTGTATCATACAGCTGGGCATCTCTAGCTGTCACAGTGAGCAGTTGTCCCTGCAGTATAATGTCTCTTTCATTCCACATGGTGATAAATGCAGAATCGTATATATCTGTATCATACTGCTGGGCATCTCTAGCTGTCACAGTGAGCAGTTGTCTCTGCAGTATAATGCCTCTGTCATTCCACATGTTGATAAATGCCAAATCGTATACAAGTATCATACTGCTGGGCGTCTCTAGCTGTCACAGTGAGCAGTTGTCCCTGCAGTATAATGTCTCTGTCGTTCCACATGGTGATAAATGCAGAATCGTATATGTGTATCATACCGGTGGGCATCTCTAATTGTGACAGTGAGCCTTTGTCTCTGCAGTAGAGGAAGGAGTACCGGGGTATGTATAACAGTGGTGTTCCCATTCAGGCATACATTTGAACTTGAAATGTAGGGGAACAGCTGGGAAAACACTCATTAAGAACTCCCCAGCAGGTGTAGCCAGCCTTTGTAGACAAGTCAGACTTGAGACTGTTATGTCTTTCATTTGTTACATGGCTATCTTCCACTGATTTAGTTGATTTTATCCAGAATGACGTAACATTTGACCAGGAAACTGGGCATTTCCTCTTCTAATACCAAGAGGCTACTTTGTATCTCTGACAGAGGTGTCTCATTAGGTGGAAAATAACAGAAAATGGAATTTTTTCTTAGATGGTCTAAATTAGGTGATGTCGAGATTCTTGAATTTAAGCCTAAACAATAACTGTAAAACCAGAGGAATAATGATGCAGAGATGATGAGTGCTGTGTGGCACAAAGGAAAATCAGGTCAACTAAAAAGAAGCTGGTGCTGAAATTTTGTATAAAGCTAAGATCACACTCCCAAATCATGCAGACATCACAGGGAATCTTGCAAAGACAGAATAATTTGGATATAGAAAGAGGGAAGCTCGAATCTTAGGTACCCCAAATTTTTAATCATGAAAAATGGAATGGCAAAAAAGTGAGAGACAGTCAACAAGAATTTTGGAATGGTTATGATGATAAACTATCCTTGTCAGCAAGCAAGCAAGCTGAATGTGGTTAAAATTGACAAATGCTGAACCAGTAATACCATAGCTGGGTAGTAAATTATTAACCCACCTGATCTCTTTAAAAAATAATATTTTATTGAAGAGTTGTATATCATGGCTGTAACACTGCCTTCCTTAAAATAAGAGAATGCAAAATAAGAAACATTGATAATAAAAATAAAGCAAAATGCTGACACCTTGCTGCAAAGGTATAGCAGCAGTAACATAATCATCTAATGTATCAGGAATGTAAAGAACTTTAATAAAAAATAAAGGAAATTAAAAAGTGGTAAAATAGATAAGGAAATGGCCAACAAAGAGCACTTTAGGTTCCAACACTTTTGAGCCACAATATCTTAAGTTAATTAGATAGTTTAATTAATTAGCCTTAGAGATCTAGTAACATTCTTTAAAAGTTTGAGCTTTTCTCTGGAAACTCTATTATGTTATTAATGATACTAAGCTGATGCATAGTTTCACATTGTTATCAGAATTTGGAAAGGGAAGAAGGGTGAATATGTATTGGTGTTGCTGGAGAGAATGGTCAGTTTTAAACGAAGCTGTCAACATTTCCATCCATGAGTTCCAAAGATTTTTCATGTATCTGCAGACCCATGGTTTGTGTTTTAAATCAGTTGGATGGCCAAAACCAAAATAAATAACTTTGGTTAAATAAGCACTGCGATTAATTATTAACTGGGTGAGGAAAAAAATCAGGATATGGGTAAAAAGAGAGAGAACAGCTGTGAACTTCAGACCTGTCAACTATAATCCCTGTTCTTTGTAGTAATGAAAATCCAGATTTTGGAGTAATACATTTTAACATGCAATAAAAATTCCCAAAAGTCAATATAAATGAATGAAATATTATGAAATGAGGTATATATACTTTTAGTCACTCAGAAACTCAAATCCTGTGGCACAGAAGGATAAAGCTCCAACTATAACCCAGGTGACCTGAGTTCAGGCAGTGGCTTGGATGCTAGAGAAATCAAGGAGTAGGTGACTGACACCAACTTGCCCATTCTGGCGGTAGAGTGGGGAGTGGGCATGGTCTGCTGTTTCACCACCAGTAAATGGAGACTTTAAGGCTATAAAAAGAGATAAGACTGGAGATTGTGGAATTGGTACATTACCAGGCCAGTGATGGTAGCCCTTATTGCCATGTGTGTGCAGATGTAAATAGGGGAAGAAGAAGTTGTCCTTTATGGTGATACAAGTATCCATGTCAGCCAATCAGGTCTGATGATTGGGAGAATAGAAATACCATCATAGTCGTCTGATTCAAATGAGAGCACAAACCTTCTCCATGGCTGCCTGGATGATGGCCTATTTGGCTGATTTTTACCCCTCTGCTGGGATACTGTGTCCAGAGGAAGGAATGGGTTTTAGACTGAATGGAGTGGACCTACTAGCCCCCAAGCATAGAGGTAGAAAATGACTCCCACAAAAACAAGTTTTAGTTACACTGAGAGATGATCTTGGTAAGCAGATCATGGGGAATGTGTACACAAGGTTCACTGATAATGCCACCTCGGTACTGTGAATTAACGTACTCATAATTTATATGATTGAATTTACTTGTTATTGATCATCATGTCGTAAATATTTAGGTAACACAGTGTAGAGGAAAATATATTCTATAACTCAGAGCACAGAATAAAGTTAGAATTATTATACTTTCAGATATATTTTTGCCTCTGTTTCATTACCTTCTATACATCTATCATCAAATCTTGTCCCCATTCCATCCCTGTGTTTCTCCCTACTTTTTCCACTGCAATGAGTCCATGGTAAACAGAGAGAGAGAGAGACAGGGACAAAAGCTGTCATATTGTAGGACATTGGGACAATTTTAATTCTACTAACAGCCCCTCCCTCCTCAGCTGGCAAGTGTGGTGCATTGTCTGACTGTATCAACCTCCTGTGACTGCACAGTTCAGTACAGTCATAATGGCCAACTGGAGTGCATGTTGTCCTTGGCTGTACTCATTTCTCCAAGTTCCTGTACAAGAAAACACAATACTGGGCCTTCTGGACAGTGCTGCTGTTGGCAGAAACCCAATCAACTCTGTCCCTCTTGGATGGACAAGTCAAGGCTAACCATTCAGTCTCATCCCTCCCCATCTGACTTCTCTAGACCCCCAGCTCATTAGTTGAAACAGGTCATTTACGGTGCAGTCAGAGCCCAAAATGCTATGCCACTGAGTCAGTGAAGTTAGCATTATTATAGGCTGGAGCGGTATAATATTTCTGTCTGTCTCACTCTCTTTGTTTCTCTAGTCTTGTTTCTTTAACCCATATGTGTGCAAATTTAGACACGTTAATGAAAACAGGAAGACAGGGGTGGAATTTCTTTATGTCTTTATATGGATTAGAATATATGTACTGGAGTAAGGTAACAACTCCCTGTTTTTCATGACCCAGAGACACAAAATGTAATAATCAAGTTTACATACATATTATTTTTCATTTAAAGAAGCATTCATTTGTGAAATGAGATACTAAGTGCTTTACATGTGGCTTTCTGAAATAAATGGTATACTCCATGGTTTTCCTGGATGAACCAAGGGTGGAGATAAAGAGCTCTGTACTATCTTTACTTTGATACAAATTTTGTCGTAGTCAGAAATCAGGTTAGTACCTGTGAGTATGAGAATGTGATTCCAGTTACTGAGAACAAAACGTCAGCAGCTGTCATTAATGCATACTGTGGAATCTGCCAGGCAATGTGAATATTGTTGGTTGCGATATCTTCGGTTTTCATAATGAGTACGTGATTTTCAGATATCTAGTAGGAAAACATCACAATAATATATTTAATATTTTGAGATTGGCTTTTAAAGCATACATATGTATGGAAGCACTTAAATTGTTATCAGCTGAAGACCTCATGGCTCATTTATGTTTGATTCCTTTTCATCTGTTACATGAGTTCATACACTACTTTCTTCTCGCTTTCCTTGAAATTAGTCATTGTATTTTAGTCTAGATTAATGTGCATTTGACTCATACATACCTGAATGTGCTAAACACTTTAACTTCTGTCTTTCACAATGTAAGGCTGTTTTCTGCATTTGTTATTATCATCATATGTTAATATTTTTGCACAGTGTTTCTTGAGCTTCCTTGTCATTATCATACTATGAACTATTTCTTCAGCAATTATTGTTTGAAAAAAATCGGTATTCTTACAGACATGTATACATATATATACTATTCAATGCCATTTTTCTTTTGTAGTAGATATGTACACAATTTATAAATACTTTTATAGAACTTTTGATGTTACTTTTTTCTTATTGCTGTTTCTTATTCTATGTTCACTGAAAGAAAAAGCATAGTTGGCTCATCCAGCACCTGGAGCCATTTCCCGATATGGCACCCCTTTACTTGGTTGAGGACCAAAAAAAAAAAAAATCAACAAAATACAAAATAAAACAAAAGATCTGCAATTGTACCTGGTGCCCCAGAATGCAGAAGCCAGTCAGGTTTCATTTCTGTCTGCACCCAACCTCTCCTACAGCTAACAGTGAAAAAAAAGTTCTCTTTCCTTAAACTGTAAACTGCTTGCTACATTTGTAACAAGCAGTTACTACAGTTTATGTACAAGGAACAGTGCTGAAGACTTAAGTTATTTAAAAAAAATCCAGTTTAAACTCTGTCAAACTGCTTGTTACATTTGTAGTAAGCAGATGCTACAGTTTATGACATGCATAGAGTGCTGCACCACTCGGAATTGTCTAAAAAATGAAAGAAAGAAAAAAATATATATTTTCCTTTTAAAATGTAGCAAATTGCTTGCTACATTTGCTATACTTGTAGTAGGCAGCTGATATACTTAGATCACACATGAAGAGCTACAGCTCAGCTTTGGCCACAGATACAGTACTGGCATTTAAAAGCAAGCATGCACTATTACTTTGGAGCAGTTGGGATTGCCCGATCATACCCTTTAACACTTTGCACCCAAAGCAGCTGCCCCCTTCTCCCCACCCAAGCTATTGTATTTCAGAGACACATCCTCAAAGAATTTTGCATGTTAGAAAAAGATAAAAGTTTCATTGTTAAAGTGCATACGATATTATTGAATTTCTGCTTTTCTTAGTGGTTTGCTTACCTCTCTGGACTAGCACCTTCTTTGCGTCCTCATTTCCTTGCCATATAGTTTAATTTCAGGACACCCCAAGCAATTACAAGCAGGATACGTCCCTTCATTTTGATGGCTTTAATCATTCCTTGTGATCAGTGGTAGATTAAGTGTATCTTGGGCCTGGGGTCAGTTTTAAACTATGGGCCCTACACATAAGTTTTCTTCTTTATAACATGCATAAATGTTTGTTTTCTTTTGGATTCACCTTCCTGACTTAAGAGTAATTGAGCTGATGCCATTATAATCCACCAGTGATCATACTTGCAATTGTAGTCACTTGACTGTTTATATCCCAAATATCTGATTGTTATAGAAAATGGTCATAGTAAAATACTCAAGCCAGACCAATAACTATTCACCTACATCATGACAGCCAGAGCTGGTTAAGTTCATTCACAAACAGCCCTTGTGCCCAACAATTATAGCCCCACAACTGGCTTTGTATACCTTAGATGTCTAATTGTGGTAGCTCAATTAAGTAATTATGGACACAATGTATTTCAAGTTTGTTTCACACAATCATACAGTTGCCCAAATATTCCAACTTATTTCACACAAATGAATAGTAGTCATGCACAACCAGACTTTTTAAATTGCACAAAAAGGAGGAAAAGTTACTTTCGTCCATAGATAGCTTCCAACTCCACCCTGCAATAGCCACTTTGCTGTGTACATTTCAGCTGGATATGGTAAAAAATACATCTCATGCTCTTAGTGCAAGAATCAGGATCAGAGCCAAAAACAGTGAGATACAAAGGCCTATAATCAGAGACAGATTTCTCTTTTAAACTTAAAAAAATGGTAGAAAAATAATTGTTGCACTAGTATGCATGTTTTGAAGGATGTAAAGTCTGAATCTCAAATGTCTGTCATTATTTACTGATCTGCAGTCTTCAATAATTTAAACAGGCCAAATATATGATGCAAAATCAGGAACATTCTACAAAACCAAGGACAGTTGAGAGCTATGTTGTTTAAACATTTTTTCAAATGAATACAAGTCACAAGTATTCTAACTTATTTCACACAAATGCACATCAGTCTTACAAAGCCAAATAGCTGAGTAAATGATCAGAGGGTAAGATATCCTTCCATTCACTGGCTGCAGTATTCTTAACCTTTGGGATTCCTTGCCTTGACAGCCCGATGTCCGGCCAGTATACAAAAGCCTACTGTTGCTTTAAAGTACACCATACATCACACGTATGCTCCTTGCATAGTGTAGGCATAAAGGAGACATCCAGACGTACCTTCCTCAGAACTTCTTTGCTGCCAGTCTGAATGCATCTCTCAATTATCGGTCTGAACACTTACATCCTTGCAACCAGTCCAAATGCCTCTTGCTAGTCAGTCTGAATGCCTACATCCTGTTTGCTGGTGTCTGAGCATTGCAGATAAGTGCCCCATTAGTTTTTTTTTCTTGACTTTTAGTTGCTTCTGGGGGGTTAATGTCATCCAGGAAGGGTAAATCCCAGTGTGAGAGACAGATTCCATATAAAGACCACCATGAACAGTGTTTGTTTTGCCTAAGTGCATCTAACGACTATAAGTCCTGCTCTATTTGTCAGGATTTCCCACCATAGACTATGCATAGTAGGCTATCTTCCCTAGCATTGCATCTTGAGAATCAGTGTTTCAACCATCTCACTCAGGATACTATGGAAGGAATTTCCCACCTGAGGGTCAACCGTTAGGGAAGAAGAAACAAGAAACCAAGACCAGAATCTTCCACTGCCTAGCTTCTGCTGGACATTTCTCCCAAGGTTAATGAGGCACCCAGAGGTTTGCCCTGCTTTGTTGTCAGATTCCTCTGCCATGACCGGGTTGAAGAATAGTGGGGATCTGGCTTTCAGCACTTCTGATGAGGCTTTACAGATGCCCTTTTTGAATGGTCAGGGGAACCACAGTTGATTATTTCTGAGTAGCCTAGGGGTGTTCTTCAGAGTTTAGTTAGGGAAGAAGTCCCAAGTACTGTTATTGAATACCATCCTGGGTCAGAGCCTTCTAAGTTTACAGGGCAGATGTCCCATTAAAGAAAAAAAAAAACTAAGCATCTCTCCTGCTCCCAGGGATCCACAGAGTGAGTGGCAGGCCTTTACTTAGGGTTTGTTTAATGATTTGATGGCATTAAAATCTCCTCTAACTCTTCCCAAATTCCTTCTCCTTTGGACTATGGGTCAGAGGAAGAGGAATCCAACAGTCCTGATACTCCCTGTTAAGAAATTTCTTTTGGGGGGACAATCTCCAGGATGATGGATATTTTTAAATGGGATTAGCTCAGGTCTCTGAAATCCATAAGAGGTACTATGAGTTGCTGCAGATGGAATCTCTGAAACCTTTTGCTATTCCTCCTGTTTTGACTGCTTTTTGACTGCATTTTCCAGTACCTCTAAAGCTCCTGATTATCTACCTTCTGCTCCTCAGAAACCTGATAGGTTTTATAGGGTGGCTGAGGACTGTAATGTTTTGTACAAATGTCCTGCTGCTGACCCCTCAGTGGTATCTGTAGCCTCTAACAAGCCCTGTCATTTGCTTCCTTCACCCAAGTTACTGCTTTCTGATAAAGATAGCAGAACCATGGCTACCTTGGCATTTAGGGCTATTAATTATCAGACCCATATGTCCAGGTATGTGTTGGCTGTCCTTTCTCAGGCTTGTCAGGTTATTTCTGATCTCCCAGACTCTGAGGGTAAAACTTCTGGTCTTTCCCTGTTAAGGACTTCGTCTCAGGTGGTTTGTCATTCCATCAGTTGTAGTTATGATGCAGCAGATGCTTCTTGTAGGGTTGTTGCGTTTGGTTCAATGATGAGGAGGTATTCTAGGCTTCGGCTTCAACCATTGCCTGATGATATTAAGACTAAGTTGATGGATGCCCCTCTTAATAATAAACTGTTGTTTTGGGGAAGCTACTGCTGGGTTGTTTAAGTCCCTTCAGGATAAGTGGAAGGCCTTACAGGAACTCAAACATGTGTTTGTCTCTCCTGTTCCTAAATTTCAAAGAAACTACAACGATGAGCCTGCCTTTGTTCACAAGGTAATCTTGCCCTCCTAGTAAGGACAAAAAGAGTGGCAAACGGGCTCCTCCTGCTAAGCCTACTCAGACTTCAGGGACTCAGAAGTCTTCCTTTCCAGATAAACCAGGTGCTGCCTGATTGTCCATCTCTTCTCAGCCATGTTCCTCTTTCTCTTCACCTTTCTCTCTCTCTTCCTTTTTGGCTTCAGATTAATTAGGATTCCTGGGTTCTGTCCATTATTCTCCAGGGGTAATTCATGGTGTGGAAATCCCATCCCCCTTTTATGGCATTCCTCAACCTCCACAGGAACAACTCCCTCTTTTCCTAGAGGTACTTTGGGACCTTTTGACTCAGGGTACCATTCAAGAGGTGCCTGTGTCCCAAAGGGGTAGGGAATTTTACTCCAGAATGTTTCTAATTCCCAGAAAAGAGGGTACTTGGAGACTCATCTAAACACTTTTCTGAAGGTACCCACTTTTTGAATGTTGTCCCTTCAGACTCTTTTTCTCTTTTGCCTCCTCAGGCCTATATGGTGTCTCTGGATTTCAAGGATACTTATCTCCATATTCTGATTGTGCCCCTTTTCAGGAAGGTTTTGCATTTCTCTGTTGCTTCTTGGCCTTTTCAGGAAGTCCTTAACTCAATCCCATGAATGGATGCTTCACAGGGATGTGTTTCTAGACATTGTAAATGGATGGGGTACTCCTCAAGTAGATCTATTTGCCTCCCCTCTGAACAGACAAGTTCCTCTGTTTTGTGCCAGAGACCCAAGTCCTCTGGTGTGGAAGGTGGATGCCCTCTCTTATTCTTGGAAGGGGATTTTTCTTTATGTATGCCCTCCCCTTCCTCTCATTCCAAAAGTCCCATTCAAAATTCAACAGGATGCTCCCAAAATCTTGTTGGTGAGTTCTGAGGATGGTAGATCCGGGTGTCAACTTTATGCCCTACGCCATGCAAAGAGCATAAGTGTGATGTATGGGATACCTTAAAGCAACAGTAGGCTTCTGTATACTAACCGGACATCAGGCTGCTGAGGCAGGGAATCCCAAAGGTTAAGAATACTGCAACAGTGAATGAAAGAGCACTACTGTTATGGTAACATTTTACACAACTGTACTTTACTTTCATTCACAAGCATCACTATACCTCACTCAGCAGTTATAGTCTCTTTGTGGTTTACACTTCATCTGATGGTGATACAAACAATAATACTTCTCATCTTCTTAGTGAAACAGTCAGAGACAAAGCCAAAAAAATAATGATGAACAAAGGCCCCTAAGTCAAAGACAGAGGTTGCTAAAATAACAGTTTTTGCACTGGCATATAGTTTCTGAATTATGAAGTCTTAAAAGTCAAATGTCTGACATAATTTAGTGACTTCAATTCCCAATGATTTACCAGAAATCATAACTTTTATAGGTGCATAGGTACTTACTAGGCGATTATTCTGTGAGGATCTTAAGAAGCCTAGCATTACATTCCCATGGTAATTTTTAGCCCTTCTATTTTGCATACAAATAACCCTGATATAGGATTAACAAGGATATGTTGGGACAATTACATGTTCCCCTATCCATGAGGGACAGCGGTGCTATATAAGGGGATAATTTGAGGTTACCAATCCATTCATCCAAATTATATTTGAAGAGAGTAAGAGAATACTTTATGTGGAGTGGAAGATGGTGCCACAGAAGCAGTATTCTCTGCAATACAGACAAGCTCTTCCAACATCTGTTTATTTTAAAGAGATTGAGATCCCCTAAGTGGGTGTTTATGATGACAATGGACTTATGAATATGTAATAGGTCAGACAGAATAGACTCTGCTGACAATCTATGTGCAAGGCAGAGGTTCTCTCTCAGTAACATGCATGTTACTGAAAAGAGGACAAGGCTTTGAGATAGATAAGTCTGCATAGTTTTTATGATTCAGATCCTGGATTGTTTTTAGTGAGAAAGCGTTGCGGTCATTCTAGCTGTAACAGGTGTTTGAACAGATACATACAGAAAGATGCATTATACTCAATGATCAGCCTAATGAGTGAATTACATCACTGGATCTGAGTGCAATACCTTTAGAAATAAGCTGTACATTGAAAAAGGACTTCCTTACAACGACAGATATGTGGTGATCAAAGGACACTTCATTCTTATCAAAGGTTCCTAGATCCGTGACTACAGATTCTAGTTTCACACTGTGTTGTCAGTGAAATAGCTACATGAGGAGTTATAATTTTTAAAGGATACTGGAAAAACTCATATCTTATGAGGAACCTAACAAAAATATAAAGCAAAGTTGGAGACATTCTGTGAAACAAGGGGCAATTTGCAACTCTGCTTCATATGAACAATCACCATAGAATAAATATTCAATTGTATTTTATTCAGTTCTACATTAGTCTTGTAAAACTGGACTTTAAACTGAGCAAATGACAAATGGGTAAGATGCTTTCATGCTCAGCCACTCCCTTTATTTAGTGATTTCAATCCTCAGTTACTTGTCAGATCAAAAATACGAGTCAAAGTCAAGAACATTCCGTGAAACCAGGGACAGTTTATACTTTGTTTTTCATAAAGAATAGTCAAAGAATATATTTTTCAACTTACTTTGTACAAGCCACACTTTAGACTTAGCAAAGACAAGAGGTTAAGTTCCACCACCCCCACCCCCCCATTATCTAGTGACTGTAGTCCTAAATTGATAGAAAATCACAAATTATATGTGGCACAGACTACAAAATATGAGGCACAGTCCTTGGCATTCTGTAAAATCAGGGACAGTTTAAATTTTTTTTCACACAGCCGTAAGAAGATAAATATCCCGATGTATTTCATACAAATATATATTAGTTGTAAAAACAGACTTTGAAATGAGCAAATGACAAGAGGGTGGTTGCTTTTATCATCAGTAGGACAGACCCCTCTAACTTAGTTACATAAATCTTTAATGAGTTACGAAAGACCACAGCAAATAAAAAAAAAATAATAGTAGTAATAATAATAAAAAGGCAAAATGTGGGGAAGTTTGAACTTTTCTTTCACACACAAGCACTAGTCAGGTAGCAAACAAGCAGATGTATTTTACAATAATGAAGTCAGACTTTAAACAGAACAAAGTACATATTTCTTCCATTCACAGTCAACAGCCCCCTTACTTAGTGATTGCAATTCTCAGTTTAATACTGTATCTGGTTGACTGCCAGGATAATAGTACTAGAAATCATATAGGTTCATAGGTTCGTACTAGGCTATCTGCCCTAGGGCATTTATAAGCCTAGCCAGAGTGTGTGTGGCGTTCACCACCCCTTAGGATGAGAATACTACGCCCATTTAGGATTTAGTTTACTGTGCCTCTGTCTAGTAGTGACACAGAGATGACCCCTGGGGTAAACCTACGATCTCCCATCCACTCGTCAAGATTTCTCTTGAAGAGAATTAGTGAGGGGCTCTGCCTAACATGGACTGGGATTCTGTTCCGGAGTGTAGGGAGCCTCTGGGTTATGAATCTGTCCCTCCAGCACATCCTATTTATTTCTGTGTTGAGGTTCAAATCTCTTGCTCTCGTGGCTCTGATGGATTTGGATTTTCTGAGGTGGAGCATGTCCATTAATTCTGGATTGGACATGGCCTTGTACGTCAGGCATAGATCACCTCTGAGTAGGCGGTATGCGACTGAATAGAGCTGGAGTTTCTTCAGCCGGGCAGCATATGACATATGTTTGAGACCCTTTATCATCTTGGTGAGGAACTTTTGGGGTCTTTCCAACTGCTGCAGGTGTCGGGTAAGATACATCCCAAATGGGGCATTGTACTCAATCATGGGCCTGATAAGGGAAGAGTACAGGGGCACAATGACCTCACTTGATCTAGATGTGAATCCCTTCATGATAAGGTGGGCAATATAGAAGGTCTTCCTAACCACTTTGGCAATGTGAGTGTCAAATGAGAGGTTACTGTCAACTTGGGTCCCTAGGTCCCTGATTACCTCTTCCGTACTTAATGGATTACCACCTATGTGGTAATTTGTGGGTACCTTGTTTTTCCCAAAGTGTATGACTATACATTTCTTGACGTTCAGTTTAAGGCCATGGCTCTGGCACCAATTATCCGCTTCTATGAGGCCTCTCTGAAGGATGCTTGTGTCCGCTGGAGTATCAATTATGGCGCCCAGTTTGCAGTCATCTGCGAACTTTGTCAGCCACAATCCTCCTATGTTTGCTTGCACCTCGGAAAAATAAATGCCGAACAAGAGGGGTCCCAGGACTGAGCCCTGTGGGACACCGCCAGACTGGCTTAGAGTCTGACATGGCTCCAGCAATTCTGACCTTGTGGGTTCTGTCCTTGAGCCAGTTTGCAACCCATCTTGTGACATATGGGTTTACATTTAAGCTGGTGAGTTTGTCTATGATGCCCGAGTGGGGTATTGTGTCAAAGGCTTTTGCAAGGTCAAGGTAGGCTGTGTGAGCTGCCTTACCCTCATCAATGGCCTTAGTGACTGTTTCAAAAAAGTCGACCAAGTTCAAAAGGCAGGATCTGCCCTTGACAAAGCCAAATTGGGTAGGATCCAATGTCTGTAGGTCCCCAATGTCTTTATTTATGAGTTCCATAATGATCCTTTCCATAGCTTTGCAGACCAGGCTCATCAGGCTTATGGGGCGGTAATTTCCAGGGTCCATAGAAGCACCGCCTTTGTGGAGTGGGACCATTGTTGCTGTACGCCACTCTTTGGGTACGTATCCTGTAGTAAGGCTAAGATTAAACAGCAGCCTTATGTGCAGGTTTAGTTCCTCTTGGAGTTCATGTAGCACACAGCCCAGGACACCGTCCAGTCCCATTGATGCTGTGTTTTTAGCTTTGGAGAGGGTGGCTCTCACCTGGGCATCTGAGATGTTAGGGAGGCTACACTCTCCTGGGATAGATATTTCTCCTTTTGGGGGGGGGGCGGAGAAATTTGCACTGAACCTGTCTGCCAGAATGTTGGCAATGTCTGTGGGTTCAGTGTATTTTGTGTCATTTTGGACTAACTCTGAGCGTATCTGGGAGTTTCCACCCAGGTTTCTAACATAGCTAAAGAAGGCCTTGTGATTGTCTTTTGTGTCTTTTGCGATTTTTCTCTCAAAGTTGGCCTTGGATGATTTTATGAGTGATCGTAGTTTTTTGCTAGTACTGATCAGAGATGCCTTCCCTTTTAGGGATTTTGTTCTGTCATGTAGTAGCTTCCTCCTCCTGTTGTAAAGTTTGTTAATGGCTGGGTTCCACCAGACAGGACGCCTGCCTTTGGGGGAATGGGTCTTGGTTTTATTAGGGATTGCATGATCCATGCATTCTTGAAGGTGCCCGTAGAAGGCATTTATAAAGGATTCAGCGGTGTGGGTTGTGGTTTCCACTGGCCCAGGGGCCTTGAAGGATACCACCTCAGTCTTAAGATGTGTGAAGTTGGCTTTTGAGAAGTTCTTCACTGTGGTCTTTTGTGCAGGGGGTGGGGGCGGGATGTGGATTTCCAGTGAGATTAATTTATGGTCTGATCTCACCAATGAGGGGTATACTTCCGGTGTGGAGCATTTTGTTCCCATGTTTGTGATGATCAGGTCTAGTATATTATCTCCTCTTGTGGGAATGGTGACTAGTTGTTCCATCGCATTTGAGTTTATGAATTCTAGGAACCTTTGGGCTAGGGTGTTGGGGCTTAAGTAATGTTCCCAGTCTATGTTTGGGTAGTTGAAGTCTCCCAATATGATGGTATTTGGAGAGACATTCATACTCTCCAGTGTCTTCAGGAAGGCTGAGTGGGGTTCCTGAGTTTGAGAGGGTGGTCTGTAGCATGCTACAAACTGTAGGGCAGTTTTGCCTATGGTTAGTTGCACCTGGATGGTCTCCGATGCTTCGTGCATTGCCACTAACCTGGAGGTGTGGGTATCTTTGATGAATATGGATACTCCCCCTCCTTTTGTGGTTCGGTCCAAGTTTTGGGGCCGGAAAGCATGATATGAGGTAAAACCTGGTAGTGCTGGGGTGCTCTCAGGAGCCTTGAACCAGGTTTCAGTCACTGCACAGACATTGATGTTCTCCATACTGAGGAGGGCTTCGAGAGCGTGCATCTTGAGGTTTAGACTTCTGGCATTGAGCAGCATTACCCTTAGTTTTTTTTCACTTGTGTTTTCTAGGGAGGTGGGTTTGTCTTTTGAGCCTTGTCTAAAAAAGGCACTATGGGGGTGACAAGAGCCTTGGCCAATATCCGGAAGCCCAGGGGTGACAGGTGCAAGCCATCCCTTGCGAAGCAGCGTGGCTTGTCAAGCATGTCATCCCAAGCAGACAGACATTGGATCCCCTTAGAATGACACCAGTAATTAAGCCAATTGTTAAAGCTGATCATTTTGTCTTTGTACTGTGGCATCATTCTTGGTGAGGGTAAGATGCTGCTCAGGGTCAGGGTCATACCGGCCTGGGCTACATAATCAGAGAGTAGTAGTAGTAATAATAATAATAATAATAATAATAATAATAATTTGCCTCATGAAGAAACTGTTTCATTCACAGCCATCCCCATTTAGTTACTGTGCTTCTCAAATCAACATATTTGTTGCCAATTGATGGTAATAGTAATAACAACTTCCTTGATGATCAAACAATGTATTCATTTCATCCACAGTCAGCCTGCAGTCTCTCATTTAATATCAACTGCAGTCCCTATTTCAGTATTTATATCTGCCTGCCTGCCAGGATACAAAAAAATGCTTACCTTACCGCAATCCACTGCTGCAATTCCTATCCAGAAGGCACACTCTAAAATTCTTTTCATTACTATTTTAATATACACGGGCTTTCTACTAGTTACTTTCCCATGATTAATGTGAAGGCATTGAACAGAAAATTATGTCTGTTTCCACAGTATCACCACAGGCTGTTTGACATGGTCCTCCTCTTACACCCCCCGTTGTATACATATATATGTTAAATTGAATTACCAGCAGATAGACTAACTGTACAACTGTATATCCGTATGCGTAGGAGTTTATTGAACCAAGCCTATCAAGCACTACTGTGAGATTTATTACATTCTCTTTATAACATGGATCATTGTTAGGTACACTGCACTTCCTCAGCTGAGTCAGATTACAAAAATGTCCACCAAAAAATTCTTTTACAGCAACTTTTATAGTTTCAAAACTTTGTCCTTGATGAAAAAAAATATTTTCCTGTATTGCAGTCTTCTTTGTCTGCATCCTTATCTCAGTCCAGAGAAAAACAGTTCTCATCAGGCCAAATTGTTCTTTCAGAAATGTTCTTTCATTGATAGGATAGTCTGTAACATTTTCTGCTGTGTTAGCCATTTCCCTTTAACAAGTTCATGCGCTTGAATATCTGTATATATTCAGCTGTTTATGATATTTCAGCAACCCTCTATTGTTAATGCCATTTGTTACAAAAACATTCAGAAGTATAACACTTTTGTTCCACACAAGCACATTCTGTTAAGCCAATGCATATTTCTTTTCTGCACTTGCAGATGCTATGTCACATGCAATTTCTAAAAATGCCTCAGTGTTACTATGGTTACCAAACCTCTGTTACTGTGAAGGAAAAACAGTTCTGCCAAATTATATATATTTTTTCTATCAAATACATGCTATTGCTATAAGGGAAACAAATATTTACTTTATATAATTCTGTCAATTCCCCCTTATTATTTTGAAAACAAAACAATTTTCAATCAAAACATAACTCACACTTTGAATCTTGCAAAAAAAAAAAACATGTCTCCATTGGTTATGTTACTTTCTTTACCACCTATATTAGTTACACTAGATACCTGATTGACAGTCTGTTTAATATAAAGTTTAATACATGTGCACATTGTTATGATAGCAATTAAAATGTAATAATGGTTTTCCACAATTCTGAAAATAACTAATTTAACCAATGACTCTAGTCACTGTTTGATGTAGTCTCAGAGAATTTACTACATAAGCGATGTCAGTGTAAATATTTACTGGATGTAAATACTGCAAAACATATTTTGCAGCACCTAGCTCAGCCTTTTCTGCTGACATGTATCCTGGCAACTTAACCATAATTGGTTTGCCTCCCTTTTGCAATGTCACCACTGCAAACCCAGTGTAGAACTTCCCATCCTTCCAGAAACGTGCACCATCCACATACAATGTAGTAATGTGGTAGTCATAATCTGCCTTTTGTTTATCTTACTGTCATTTAGCAAAGTCTTGTTTATCAAATGTGGATTTATGTGGAGTTTGAACTATAACCCCCAAGAACATTGTCAAGTACTCTGTCAGTCTTATTCCTAGCAACTGGCCAAAAGCTGTTTCCATTCCCTGAGATGCATCTTATGGCCAAGACTGTAATAACACCACTGAGAGTGTGTCCTTCCCTGCTGCTGCTTGCAAAATAAAAGGTAATTTACTGGTGGGAGCTATAAGCTCTGTTGTTGGTGCCAACTTCTGCTTTAACATTTTAAATGCTTTTCCACTGTGCGACTTTATTGTAGAGTCAACTCTTCTTTTTGATCTGCCATATTCAAATCCATTAACTGTTAAAGGCTTTGGCAATTGCAGAATGCCCCTCACCCTTTCCTGACAAAGACTCCTTCCTGTCGGTTTGATAATGGCTCCCAGAAAGTTTACTTTTTGTGGCAAAAACTGTATTTTGTCTTTGTTTCCTTGGAACGCTGCATCTTGTAACTGCCTCATAACTTTTCTCATCTGTGATGTGTTCTTCTATAGTCTCTGACAGTATCAGAATGTCATCATTATAATTAATAACCTTGTCATCTTTACTCACATCCTGTAAGAATGTCCCTACTATCTGATGAAAAATGACAGGACTCTTCTGAAAACCTTGCAGTAATTTAGTCATGACACACTGTTAATTTTCAAAGGTAATGTAATCCCTTGCACCTCCAACTGTAATCGGAACTTTTAACTTCCCACAGCTTGTTTTTGTCTCTGCCCATAAGGTTTGAAATTCTTTTTCTATGGTATTCCAAATATCTCTTTGTTCATCTGTCAGGGGCATTGCCCTGTTTCCTTTACTCTGTACTAGGCTAACTTGTAATATTCCCTCTTGCCCTATGAAATTTTTGACCCTCTATTTTATCATCTTGCAACTTTTGCTTTTCCTTTTTTACTTGTTTTTCTTCTGAGTCCCTTGCAAATGCTCCTTTCTATATCTGCCTGTTTAGCAGGGCTTCCCATAGCTGGAGGGACTAATGCTGCTCCCAGCATGTCCCTGTTCTCATCCCCCATCTTTCTCTACTTTTCTCACTTCATACCAAACCTACTATTTCAAACCCATCTTCATCAGTACCAAGAGAAAAAATGTTATGCTTAAAAATATCTCCATTGTTACTCATTATTCTCCCTCTCATTAGCTTATTAACACATTGCTTTAATGTGTCAGCAGTTTTCTGATAAATACATTTAATGTCGCCTGGTACTCCTTTTATTTGTTTCAGAAATGCATGAAAACACAAATTATTACTAAAAATACTGTCTTTAATTCCACTCACTGAACTCTCCAATAATCTGATCTGGTGTGCTTGGTAAACTGCAATTTCTGCATGAAATATGAACTGATCTAAATCTGGAAGTTTACTTGTTTGCCCTTTATACAAGTATAACATAGGAGTTGAACCTGTGGCTTAATATTTATGATGCACTCTTCTCATTTATGGGATCTGAACTTTTGACTGTCTTGTCACTTTTAAAATGTAGCATAGAATTTAAATTTTACATTCTATAAACTAGCAAAAAAGTTCATTTGCCAAATCTGTAACTGTAAACCCTTTATTCTGTGAATTAACTTAACTGTCCTTTCTGATATCCTTATATAATATAAATGCATACAGTTACTCTTTTTCCTAACTGGCCACACTCAGTATGTCTTTCTGAGCAATTTATATATGTCAGCTTAAATGGAATTTATTTTATCTTTAACCCATAAATTTGTATGTTTCTGCCATAACCATTCTTTTAAATTCTGTACATTTAACAAACAGGTAGTGTAATTCTGCTTCATTTGCCAAGGCATTCAAAGGTTTCTGTTGTGCATTCTGTAACCCTGTGTAAGAGCTTCAGTGTCAGTGTCCCCACCCATATCCACAGAAGTGTATAGCAACATTAGCCCTAGTCAAAATGTCTAAAACAGTTTGCATATACTTCTAACCTGTATGTCATATTTCTTGAACATTTGCATGTGTTTTTCATTAAGCTCTGTGAACTTATCATCCAGTTGCTTGTCTGATAATTCCTTATCTTTGTTAAAAACATTCCACTGAAAACAGTACGTCTGAAACATTTCAGCTGCCTCTACAACCTGTAAACTTTTTGCATGATGTAAAAATGACTTGAATTCTCTATAAAAGTTGAAATTGGCATTACAAAATGACTTTTTGACTTCATCGGACAATTGTGACTTGTCCTACATAGTCTTTACTGACAATTGCTGTAACACAGTTTTATGACATGTTAAACAAAAAAAAGATATTTGTCTCCACAGTTAGAACATTCAATTGAAGTTTTACTTTTGTACATATTGATCAAAACAATGAATGCATTTGCACACATAAACTTTCTGACTTCTATATATACCAAACAAGGCTGTATTACATTTAACATCACTACTAGCTTGTTCATACCACTGATGTAATAATGTCCAAACCATTGTCAGGAGTCTGGTTTAAGTCTATGGCCACAGAATGTATGCATTTAGCACTTGTGTCCTTGCTGGTATCCATGTTATTTCATAAACTGTCTTACCATTTTCAGAAATGGCCAGCAGGTGATCAGACTGTAGTCCAAACCTGCAAACTGGAAACTCTGTCTCTGTCAAAAATGCTCGTGAAATTCTTAGAGCAGATGCAAAGATGAAATCTCTGTTTCACCCACCTGGAAGTTCCTGATACTGCTGCACTGTTCAAAACTGACTGTATTGAAATCGGTGCCAAAAATATTGACTAGTGCTTGTTATATTACTTTTATGAATATTTAAAGGTTCCAAATTAAGTCTGACAGGTCACTGTTAAACTGAATTAGCAACAGGTAAACAGACAAACTGTACAACTGTATATTCATATAATGAGAGATTTACTGAAACAAGCTGACCAAGCACTACTGTGAGATTTATTACATTTTCTTTATAATACAGATCGCTGTCAGGTATACTGCACTTCCTCAGCTGACTCAGATAAAAATATGTCCACCAAAAAGTCTTTTACAACCACTTTTTTAGTTTCAAAACTTTTTTCCTTGGATGAAAACATTATTTTCCTGTATTACAGCTTTCTTTGTCTGTATCCTTATCTCAGTCCAGAAAAAAATATTTCTCATCAGCTTGAAATGTTCTTTCATTGATAGGATAGTCTGACTTTTTCTGCTGTATTAGCCATTTCCCTTTAGCAAGTTCATTTTCTTGAATATCTGTATACATCCAGCTGTTTATGATATTTCAACAAGCCTCTGTTGTTAATGCTATTTATTATAAAAATATTCAGTAGTATAATACGTTTTGTTCAACACAAGCACATTCTGTTAAGCCAATGCATGTTTCTTTTCTGCACTTGCAAATGCTATGTCACGTGCTATTTCTAAAAATATCACAATGTTACTGTGATTACCAAACCTCTGTTACTGTGAAGGAAAAACAGTTCTACCAAATTATATATATATATATATATATATATATATATATATAGAGAGAGAGAGAGAGAGAGAGAGAGATTGCTATGAGGGAAACAAGTATTTACTTCATATAATTTTATATATATATATATATATATATATATATGTATATATATATATATATATATATATATATATATATATATATATATATATATACACATACATATACACACATATATAAATGTGTCTAAAAGAAATCTATTTGGAAGACAAAGTGCACAGTTATATAAAAATATGCATCCAAGAAAATAAATAAAAAAATAATTATTGGAAATAAACACCTGCAGACTGCAGTTTTGCCATTATTGACCTTTTCATCTCCAAGATCACAGTTCTTCAGAGAAAGGAAAATTTTCTGTCAGATATGCTATAGTTCCAATTTCCTTCAGAAAAAAGATAAATTGCAATTTAAACTGTCAGTCACTAATGTCTTGAACTTCAGCTCTGCATCATCCAGAACACCCTGTTCTTGTCAGTGGCATTACTGTTTACAGAACTAATGGTAGCATGGAGAATTAGATAATGGGATGCTGCACATAGCATGGAGGATGAACGAATGGGATGCTGCATCTAGCATGGAGGATGAGTGAATGGGATACTGCATCTAGCATGGAGGATGAGAGAATGGGATGCTGCATCTAGCATGGAGAATAAGAGAATGGGATACTGCATCTAGCATGGAGGATGAGAGAATGGAATGCTGCATCTATCGTGGAGGATGAGAGAATGGGATACTGCATCTAGCATGGAGGAGGAGATAATGGGATGCTGCATCTAGCATGGAGGATGAGATAATGGGATGCTGCAAAGTCATATGTCTTCATCTAGAGATGCAGTGACTTAGGGAGGTAAGTGGAAGAATCTGCACAAATGTTAGTAGACAAGAGTTTTCAAAAGTAGGTTCAAGCAGTAAAGTTTGAATGTTTGTGCAAAGAAAATAAGGAAATCTGTTATTTCATTACAGTTCTAAACAAATAATAGGCACATGCCATAATGTAATTGGGTAATACAGAAGTAAAGGTAAGATATAGATGGAGTATTGGTTATTTTCTCAAGGTTACAGGTGTTGTGTGTTAATGATATGTATGAAACTTTTACACTGTGACCTTTGCCTTAAGTTTGTAAGTAGCCATGCCCAAAACTGCTGAGTACCTGTACATTGTCTGACATTTGTTAATAGCCTGTGCCATGTCCTAGGGCCTAGAGATGAAAATGTATGATTGTTCTACTTAAGCCTGTTTGTAGTTTATATTTTCAAAATAGTTTATGAACACCTGTCAGATACTGCTGTGGCTTCTTAATATGAATATGAGCAGAAAATCAGACTGCCGTGTGCAGTTTCAGCATAGCATACATGGTCTGCACCAGTCTTATTATGTACAGCTAGTTGAAAGAGCTACAGTTACCAAAACATATCAAATTCATAAAGTGTCTTGTATAGAAGTATACTTACCCCAATTATTACAACAGTGTAAGATGCACCAAAGTCCATCAAACCCAAGTTCAGGTCATATATCTTGCTACCAATTTTGCATACTCCTGTTTTGTGCCTGAAAAACAAAAACATGATACATCTTAGGTGACAGTTTTTTTTAATATCCATACACAGTTCTCTATGATTTTCTCATTAGTTGTAGTTTAGCTATTCTTAATAAAAACTGTAGGCAACATGTTTTTCAGACTTGCATAAAGAGACATAAGTGTAGGATTCCATATGCCACACTTTAAGATACACAGTTTATCACTGAATGAGATGATGTTCAGTTGACAGCATGTTTTGTTTGGAAGGTGCCATTTCCTGGTCTAGCCATGTAATTTTATCCTTTATTCTTTGGACATTTGCTTTTAGTAGTACAGGATGAATCACTGTGCTAAGATGTGAACATTTGTGCTTTATCTTACAAACCTCTCATTACTTCAACCCAAAATTATTCAAGTGTTCAAGTCAATCATCTTCTTCATCCAGGTCAGTCTACTCAACTAAATCCCTCTGTAAGTAAACTCTGAAGACATTTCTAGCCGATTCAACTCAAATGTCACCAGCACTGTTATTTCTCTACTAAAAAACACAGCCCCAAATTCTACATCATCCCATGAACTCACTGTACTTATACACTATACTTCCAGCAGGGCAGAGCCAAATCAAGGCAACCTAGACAGCTACCAAGGGTCAGGTGCTGGCAGTGAGGCCCAATAAAAAAGACTTTCGGCTTTTCCCGGTTAGGGGTCGTCACAGCAGAACTCCGGTATGCTCATGATTGGCAGTGGATTTTTACAGTGCCGAGTTGCCAGCCCGATGCCCGACCTTCAATGAAGGCATGCCCATTCACGCTTGCACCTATCTGCATGTCTTTAACGTCACTCGACCGTGGGGAGGACATGCAGACTCCAACAGAAGGCGCTCTAGCCGAGAATGTCAATAAAAAAAAAAAAAAAAAGAAAAGAAGCCATCCCAATCAGATCTCCCACCCGATTATCTAGGTCAAATGGAGCCATCTCAGCTGCTGTTTTGCTCTTGTTTTTTTTCACTGACTTGAATGTAAAGCATTTAGTACTTCTGGAGCTAAAGCAGAGTAGTGAGAAAAGTGTGGTCTTTCCAATTCTGGAGCTAAAATAGACTTTTTTTCCTGAAAACCAGACATTATAGAAAAGCCAATACCAGAATTTGTTGTGTGTGTGTCTGTGTGTCTGTGTGTGTCTCTGTGTGTGTGTGTGTGTGTGTGTGTGTGTGTGTGTGTGTGTGTGTGTGTTTATATGGGCATGTATTTGTGTCCATCCCCTAATTTTGATCACATTACCTCAGAAGAAAGGACAGCACTGGATGAACCTAAGGAAAGAATCAGATGTCCCTGTGCATCAGGGTAATGCCAGTCATTAGAGTTTTACAGTTCTTATAACTCAGAAAAATACTTATCTTTTACCCAGTCTTTGTTATGCTCTGTGTTAGTCAGTTACACTTTACAAGCACTGTGTAGTTAGGTGACTTGCTCGGAATCGCACAGCAGGCAAACTAAGGTTGAAAGAGTCAATCCCTGCACCTTTGAGTGCAGAAAGCAGCTCATTAAAAGCTTAGAGCTTTAATACTATGTTGTGACTGCCCGACCTTTATTAACTTCATTTTCTGATAAATTGTTCAGGATTAAAGCCACTGTGGATTATAATTAGTCAGTGATGTCATCCATTACATTTTCATAGTTCTTGTGATTCAGAAAGTGAACTAGAGTAGTATGCCTCTTTTCTCACTCTAATTTAGCAGAATATCTCTTGATTTTGGCATATATTTGTGCTCTGTCCGTTGTTATCTTCTTTCTTCTGGTAAATCAATGAAAATTGTATTAGTCAGTAATGTCAGCCATTAAAGTTTCATAGTTCTATTGTTTAGAAAATGCCATGTTCATGCAACATCCTTAAATAAACTAGAGTTGCCTGACACTTAAGTCTCTGAAATATTAATGAACTGTTTCATGTAGTCAAAAGTACAGAGTTTGAATCCCTCCACCTCCATTTGCCTATTGCATGACTTTGAACAAGTCATTTAACATGATAGTGCTCCCAGGTCATCCCTGTAAAGGAAAATTTGTCCAGTGGGTCTACCTGGTTGACAAAATAAAAAAAAAGCATTTAAAAATGTTCCACATTAGTTTTGGCTTTGTCAAAAAATCATGAGCAAAGAAACTAAATGGTATTTTGTTCTGTTTCTTGTAAGATTTGCAGATGTTCTTCGTGTTTCACTGTTGCAGTCATTACATTTGGGTTATCTGCTTGCAGGTAGCTCTCAGTCGGCCTGATTAACAAAGTCTTGGGTCCTGCGTCGGTTGCTGTCCCTTCTTCCATGATGTCAGGTTGTCAGGGGTATAAAACATGCAACCGACACCATTACATCAGTCTTTCTTGCTGTGCGGTGCCCAAAGCAGAAACAGTTTGCAAGTGCTAGTCAGCTGACTCCTGAAATTTTTGTTTTTGAGTTTCAGAACCGAAATCTTCAACTAAAGCTAAGTACCCCGTTGGGGAAACTTTTTCTCCTTACCAATGTCAGTAAAAGTTAATAATTGCATTACTTGTGGAAAGCAAATACCTCATAAAGATTTTCAGTCATACTGTATTCTTTGCCTAGGCCCTGACCACGACGTACCTTGCTATCGGTTTTGCGACTTACTTAATCAGTGCACTATTCGTCGGTGGTATGTTTTCGCCTCTAAATATTTTGGTTCTCGGTTTAATTATCCAGAAATGTCGTCGGATAGCTATCTGACTACCGGGATTCTGAAAAAACGCAAAGATAAAGACAGAGACAGGCTGCTGAGGTCCAAAACTGCCGACGATGCTTCTCCTAAGCCAGTCACCAGTTCGCCGGTACTCAGTGAGGCGCTTTCGCAGCCCCTGATACCCGCTACTTCTGATTCACAGGCCTCTACTGAGACCCATTCGGAGTCCAGTATGCTGCGAGATGCTTCAACTATGGAAACTGCGGATGTCTCTACCTTGGATGGGTCTGGAGCCGCTGTGCAGGCACTAGCTTCTGAGGGTGTATTCAGGCCTACGGACTTGCATATTAAACCAATGCCTCCTTTACTTAGGCCTAAATCTCGAATCATGCCTAAAAAAATGACATCCAGGCCACATGCTCAGGCCTCTACGCCTAAAGAAATAAAATGATAAGAATGGCTGAAAATCTAATAACTCTAATCAGGGGTAGCCAACCTCCCCCCCCTTCTAAGAGGCCTAGGACTGAAGTTGATTATGAACAGGATTCTGCTTTTTCTGATTCTTCTTATGATCTGGATTTTCCCTTATCTACTTATGAAGATTCTGATGCAGAGGACTGCATTCCCTCTGCTTCCCCTCCTGAGGATTTTTTCTTTTAGGGAAACCTTACATACTCTAAGGGAGCATTTACACTGGGAAAGCCAGGATTTTTCTGATTCAAAAAAGAGGCTTAGGGATTTCCATCTCCTACCTCAGCAATAGGCCTTTAGCTATTCCTCCTGTACTAGACATTGTTGATGATGCTTTTTCAAAATCTAGTTTGGCTCCTTATTCCTTGCCTCCTGCTCCCAGAAAACCTGACAGATACTACAGGGTCCCTGAGTCCCACAAGTTCCTTTTTAAAAATCCTATTGCAGATCCAAAGATTATTTCACAGGGGCTCAAGGGCATTAAGGCTTCTACTGCTAAAAATCCTACCCCTTGTGATAGAGACTCCAGGGCGCTGGATAGATGGGGTAAGAAGGTTTACACTTCTGCAACCTTGGCCATTAGGGCTTTAAACTGCCAGTTTTGTATGTTAAAGTATCAGCAACATGTTATTGGACTGCTTAAACAGAAAATTATGTTGATTCCTGACTGTGTGGAAAATAAAGAATTACAGGATTTAATGCATTCTGCTGAACAAGTTGGAAAACATACTTTTCAATGTGGTTTTGATTCATTAGAGGCCTCTTGCAGGGCTACTGTTACTGGGTCTGTGCTCAGAAGGCATGCTTGGCTTAAGGAGCAATCTTTGTCTGATCATGTTAAAGCTAAATTGTTGGATGCTCCCTTAAATCAGGACCACCTGTTTGGCAACAAGGCTGAGGAAGGTCTTAAAAAGATGGAAGATAAAGCTAAATCAATGCAAACTGTTAAAGATTTCTTACAAGTTCAGCCTCCTAGATTTAGTAGGCACTGGCCTTCTAAGAATTGGTCCTTTCCAGCCTCTTCCAGGTCTTTTCAAGCCAAACCCAGACACAGCAAAAAACCCAGGTTTCAGTCCCAGGGGACATACAGAACTAAGCAGTGGGGGGCCTCCACTTCCAAATCTGGGAATAATAAGACTCCCCCTATGGCAAACTGTCTCAATGACTTCCTTTTAAAATTTCCATGCACTTATCAACTGACTGCCCCTTTGGGGGGAATGATTGCTCTTCATGCAAAGAATTGGGAACTCATTACCCAGGACAAATGGGTTTTAAATATAGTGCCCCAGGGATACAGATTTCACTTCCACACATTACCAACACCAAGCGGGTGGCTGGACCTACCCCCAAATCAGTGGGCAGAGGCCCAAAAACAAGTACTTTCTCTTTTAAGCATGGGGGCTATTTAACTGGTACCAGAAGAGGAAAAGGGGCAAGGTTTCTACTCGAGACGTTTCCTGGTACCCAGAAAAGACAATTCATGGTGTCCTATCCTGGACTTGTCTACTCTAAACACCTTTTTGGAGATTCCAAAATTCAAGATGCTGACTCTTCACCAATTACTTCCTATGCTAGGCAAAGATACCTGGTTGGCAACACTAGATTTAAAAGAAGCATACCTGCACATCCCAATCAGGGAATCTTGTAGAAGATAGCTACGCTTCAAAGCAGGCTACACGCACTATCAGTTCTCTGCACTGCCCTTTGGCTTATCTACTGAGCCCAGGGTATTCACAAAGTGCCTAGCTCCAGTTATGGCATTTTGCAGACAAAGAAATATTGAAATATACCCATACATGGATGATTGTCTAATTCAGGAAGAAAGCCAGAACATACTTTTGAATCATCTGGCCTTTGTACAAAGGGTTCTAACTTGTCTGGGGCACACCATAAACGAAAAGAAATCACACCTGATACCCTGTCAACAAATTATATTCCTGGGAGCAAGCTTGAATACAACTTCCCAGATGGCTTACCTCACACCAGAGAAACAAATTCATTTGACAACCTACTTCAAACAAGTGGCCACAAAAAACCCTGCTATCTGCAAGACAAATACTGCAAGCCTTGGTTTTCATGGCCTCCTGCATTCTTCTAATTCCATATGCAAGACTGCATATGAGGAAACTACAGTGGTATCTAAAAAGCCTATGATGTCAACATTCTCAGGATCTAGAAGCAATGGTTCCTATCATACCATGCCTACGCCTAGAATTCCTTTGGTGGGCAGACGCCTGCCACCAAAACAAGGGACTACCTGCCGCCCAAACCCTAACAACAGATGCATCAGATTATGCATGGGGGGCTCACCTGGCAGGAAAGTGCATTCAGGGCAAATGGAACCCAAGTCAAATGCACCTGCATATCAATCAAAAAGAAATGTTAGCTGTGCAGAATGCTCTGACAGCCTTCAAGGACCACATTCTTCCAGGACAACTAATGGTAAAGATGGACAACACCACTGTTATGTGGTACATAAACAAGCAGGGGAGTACACATTCTTACCCCCTCTATAGACTAGCCATGGCATTGTGGAACACAGTCTTGAGCTACCAAGTGCACCTACAAGCTCAATTCCTGCAAGGAAAATTAAATACACTGGCAGACGGACTAAGCAGAAACTTCATGGACCCACATGAGTGGAAACTGGAACCAAGGATTTTCAACATGTTGACAAGCAAATGGGGAGCCCAGATATAGACCTGTTTGCCTCTCCCCAAAACTACCAATTGGACAAATTTTGCACAAGGACTCCACACAAATAAGCCTGGAAAGTGGATGCTCTGTCCTTCAGCTGAAAAAACCTATCAGTCTATGCCTTCCCCCCTCTGCCGCTGCTCTCCAAAGTACTACTAAAAATCAAACAGGACAAACCAAGGATGATTTTGATTGCTCCAGACTTGTCGCGCCAACACTGGTACCCCTCCTGCGCAGTGTGTCATGGTTATCCCTATGGCACCTCCCTCAGACTCCTTCCCTGTTGTCTCAGCAGGAGAACCAGATTCTGCACACTCAGCGTCTAACACTGAACCTTGCAGCCTGGCTAATTACATAATCTCTCCTTTACCATCCCTCAGTAAACCTGTGATGGATATCATTTTAGAGGCAAGGAGGCCTAGTACTAGAAAATCTTATGCTGAAAAATGGAAAAGATTCTGTACCTGGAACCAATCTCAAGGGATGAGCACAGCAGCACCCAATTTACCTCAGATTTTACAATACTTAACTGAGATGCTTCACAAGGGCCTGTCTTTTTCCTCCATTAAAATCCATGCCTCAGCCATTTCAGCTCATTATAACACCGAACCTCTCCTCTTCTCTCATCCCCTGCTCAAGCAGTTCTTCAGAGGGGCCAAAAATTTGAGACCACCCAGGAGAGCTCCAACCCCAGCCTGGGACCTTAACTTTGTTTTGGAGAAACTCACTCTACCTCCTTTCAAGCCAGCTCCTACTGCAGACTTACACATTCTTTCTTGGGAAACAGTTTTCCTTTTAGCAATCACTTCAGCTAAAGGGGCATCTGAATTACAGGCCCTTATGGCAGTGGAGCCTTTCATCATCTTTCATGCAGACAGGGTATCCCTCAGAACCAATCCATCCTTCATGACCAAGGTGGTATCCAATGTGGCTCTCAGTCAGTCAATTCATTTGCCAACCCTCTTTCCCATTCCACAGAACAAAGGGGAATGGATACTGCATTCCTTAGATGTGCACAGACAACTTAGATTCTACTTGGACAGGACTAAACCTCAAAGGAAATCTGAACAACTGCTGGTGGCATTTGCTGCAGGGGCAGAGGGGAAGGCTATTTCAAAGCAAACCATTTCTAAATGGATAGGCCATTGCATTCATTTCTGCTATAAGCACCATGGAAAACCTATCCCCCCAGGGGATCAGACCTCACTCCACCAGGGCTGCATCTACCTCTACAGCCTTTCTCAGAGGCGTCCCTACCAGGGACATCCTAGAAGCTGCTACCTGGAGTTCTGTACATACTTTCACCAAGCATTATCATTTGCCAATTTTCTCTAAATCCAGAGCTGGCTTTGCCACTGCAGTCTTGCAGGGCCTTATAGTTGGTCCTAATGCTATCTAAATTCCTCCTCCCAACCATAGCTTTGGGAATCTACCCAAATGTAATGACTGCAACAGTGAAACACGAAGAACATAGCACAGTTGTGTACACTTACCATAAATGTAGATGTTCGAGTGTATTCACTGTTGCAGTCCTGGTTACCCTCCCTCCAGCCCCCTCTTTTTGGCTATACCTCTACTTTCCTTTACTATGCTTAAAAGCCTTTTTGGTGTATTTGTTTTTTTATTGGAGGTATATCATTGTACTTTTATATTTAATTGCTTCTCATTAGGGGGGCACCTGACATCTGGGGCAAGAAAAACTGATGTAATGGCGTCGGCTGCATGTTTTATACCCCTGACGACCTGATGTCATGGAAGAAGGGACAGCAACCGATGCAGGACCCAAGACTTTGTTAATCAGGCCGAGTGAGGGCTACTGCAAGCAGATAACCCAAGTGTAGTGACTGCAACAGTGAATACACTCGAACATCTACATTTATGGTAAGTGTACACAACTGTACTTTTTCTGGCAAATTGCTGCAGACTGCAATCACTAAATAATTACAGGCATTTGAGTTTCAGACTTTGTGATTCAGAAAATGCTTGCTAATGCAAAGTGTGTTATTCTAGCACCTTTTTATGTATATAATAGAAACATTTAAAACTGATCCTGATTTTGTGTTTCTGATCCTTGAGCTAAGAAGTTGAGACGGTAAAGGAGATTTGCAGTGGACTGCACTGCATGGTTCTGACAACAGCAAGCTGAGATGTATTTCTAGGCCATTATTTATGAATTTGCTCATTCACTTGATCTCAAGCAGATATCTGAGGTGTGCAATCATACAAGTGGCTGTAGTGTGTGTGTGTCTGTGTCTGTGTGTGTGTGTGCACACGCACATGCGTGAGTGTGTGTGTGTGTGTGTGTGTGTGTGTGTGTGTGTGTGTGTGTGTGTGTACACACTTAGTATAATTCTCAACAGTCTCTGATTTTATTGTCCTCATATTTGTGGTTTGTTCCTTATAAAATATGTAGCTTTATATTAAAGTGTTGAGGACTGCAGTCACTAAATAATGCCAAATGTGAGTTTAAAACCTCATAATCTTCAGAAAATGTTTACTAATGCAAAACCTGCAGTGCTAGCAATATTTTAAGTATATACAACCAATATTTCAAATCTGTTCTTGATATTATTTTTTTCTGATTTTTTTTTTTCAAAATTGTTTGGTCTCACAGCACTACTTTCCAGTGCCCCATGACCATGCCAAGCGTACCAGCAACTCTGTAACCTCCACCAGGACTTACTCTACTTACTGCTAGAAAGGTTCACCTCCACTCTCAAAGATTTCTCCTCAAGCTAAAACCCATTACTCTAGCCCCAAACAACCTACCAGCAGAATACATCAAGCTTGCACCTGAACTCTTAGCCTACCCTGTCTAAGTTGAGAAAAGATATATCCCAGAGCTCTGGAAAAAACATTACATATTATCCCTGCATTAAGGTGGTCATTCCACGGATCTCTTCAGCTATCTGCTCATTGCCATTTTGTCACCTTTTTCTAAAGCACTAGGAAAAATGTATTCAAACCCATCTACTTAACTTTCTCTCTGAATGTTCTCCTGAATCTCACTCAGCATGAATTTTGTCCATATCAGAGTATTATCTCTGCCCTTCTTAACTGTACCACCTTCATCATCCAAAGCAGAAACAAAAGCAGCCTTGTATCCATATTATTGTTAGACCTATCAAAGGCCTTTGATACTGTAACCCACCAACTTCTGCTAAATAGGCACTTTTCTTTAGGACAAGGACCACCAGTTCTACGCTTATTTAACAGCTATCTGACTGGCATACAACAGACCATCCTTTTTCACTGTTGCAGTGGATGTCCGAAAAGTGTTTGTTCTGGGCCCACTCCTTTTCAGGATATTTATAAACAATCTTCACATTGTAAGGAAATATACTACCTTCATTGCACATATGCAGAAAACTCAACCCTAATCTGCTTTGCCAAGAATCTGGAAAAAAACTGCAACAGATAATACAAGAATCCTTACTTTCTATTAAAATTCGGCTCCATGACTCATATTTGTTGCTAAATTCACAAAAATTCAAACTATTCCTGTTCGCTCCCAAACAATTCTCTCATTAGAAGAATTTTTTCAGCATATTTGTACTGCACCTAAACTGAGCTAGTAACCCACAAAAAATGTCTAGGAATCATAACCCTTGAACAGATGAAATTTGACTTTCATCTAATTCAAGCAAAAACAAACAAAAAAAAAACACCCAAACTTGGTGCTCTCTGTAGAATTAAGCTCCGCCTTACAGATGACCCTAGGAAATCCATTGCTGCAACTCACAATCTCCCAACCCTTATGTACAGTGCTCCAATCTGCAAGCCACCCAATCCCACCTACTCAAGCAATGCTACCAAAAAGTAGCAACATTTGCTGCTAGAACTTTAAGTAGTCTGAACTGCAACATACCCTAAACTTCGTCAGTTAGTTGCTACACACAACCTAACCTACAAATCAGAGAAATAACTTAGCAACAGCAACATAATTTGTCACTACCCTATCAACAGAAAACTTCACTCCACAGATAAACATCTATTGGTCAAAAAATCTAATAACTTTGTGGATGACAACTTTTGCTTCTCCTATTTATTCATTATCTGGAACTCTGTCCAACTTGCCTTAAAACAAACCTATAACATCATAATCTTTGAACATCTTAACATCTGATCTGGTCATAATTATGCCACTCAACTGGCTAATAACTCTGTTCCTGATTAATACCTCATCTAACCTAATGTCATCTGTCCTAACCTCATCTTCCAAATGTCAGATATATCCATCCACACACATAATAAATCTTATAGACATCCTTTATCTAATATCTTCTAGCTATCCATTTTTTACTTTCAAACCTTTTTAGCCACCATCCTATACCTTTTCACTTTCCACTCTGTTAAACCTTCACTCATTCAACCTTTTTCACTAGGCTCTTCTACCTTTAAACTCCACATCCCTGCATCTGTTTACTGCCATTTCATTATACTTTATGAACTATTATTCTGTTTTATAAGGCAACATCCCTGCATCTATTTACTGCAATTCTATTGTCCTTTAGAAGTTACTCTCACTTAAAGCAGGGAACACGTTCATCTATGAGCACTGTATGTTATCCCAAAACTGGAAGCCAGTGTAAATAATATACCCTGTACTATGGTAGCAGTAGTTATTTGTTGTTGATTTCTCATACATATCTTCCTCTCTCCTTGCTTGTTTAATATTTAAGACCTTTAGCTATATCTGTAACATCTACAATGCAAATAATGCAGTTATGTACTGAAGCAGTTCAGCTTAGTTGCTGTTAATTTTCGACATATCATTTATTTTCTCTTTTGGTTTAATAGTGAAGACTGCATTCTTATCTCTGAAGCATGACTTTTTGTCCTCTGACCATTACTGATAATTATTAATAATGTTTTTTTAATAATATTTGTAGTAATCTCTCTCTCACTGTAACCTTTTGTAAACCTAACATATTTATTTTGTGTGGGTCTTTTCTCCCTAGGCCATCCCTGAAAACAATTGGTAATATATATAAATAAGTAAGTAAATTATCCTGTAGTACATTACCATCTTGAGTAATAATGAGGCATCTTTTACCACTAATTCATCAGTGGAAAGTACTTTAAGTATGGGAACAGTGATATATTATGTAATTTCTCATGCTGCATTTTTTCCAGTGAATGACACAGATTTCATCACATTCAACTTTTGATATTATCAGATGACATCTCTCCATAAAAGTCAATTAATCATCAATGTTTTACAGTAATCAGCCATGCAAAACAACTTACACAGTTAGGCTAAATTGCTGATAAGGTGTGACAGTAGATTTTATTGATATAAACCTAAATGTAAAATGCAGTATTATACAACGACCCCCCCATTAATATTCTAAAATGTGCACGCTGATTGGTCAGCATGCATGTTGTAAATCAGAGTTATACTAATGGAAAAATGTCCGGTCCCCCGGACTTTTTCCATTAGTATAAGTCTTTTTTTACAGCAACGGAGAACACAAGATCTCTGTTGCACACTGTCTCGCTATGTTAAAGGAGTTTAACATAGCGAGACAGCTTTAAAAAAAGTAACGGAGATCTTCCTTTCTCCATTGCTTTTTTTAAAGCTGTCTTGCTATGTTAAACTCCTTTAACATAGGGAAACACGTTGTAAAAAGCAACGGAGATCTTGCTTTCTCCGTTGCTTTTTTTAAAGCTGTCTCGCTATGTTAAACTCCTTTAACATAGCGAGACAGTTTGTAAAAAGCAACAGAGATCTTGCTTTCTCAGTTGCTTCCACCCACAGCTCTGATGTACCGCGTAAGCATATGCATGCGCTGTACATCAGAACTGTCGCAGAATACCAGACAGCTGCGGAACGGCAGCAAGGAGGCATTATACAATGCCATTATTTAAGAAAAGTAATTTGTATAATAGCAATAACCCACTTCTTGGTGTGGGTAATGCTGGATTTACCCATGGGTGTCTTTGTTTGGCCACTCGGGCTTTGCCCTCATGACCAAACCACACCAACCGTGGGTAAATCCAGCATTACCCACACCCAGGCTTGGGTTATTGCTATAATCACAGACGTATTACTGTCTTACACTACATTTGCCTTCTCAACTTCTTTACTCAAGAAACACTGTTATAAAGAGGCAAATAACCATAGAAATATCACAACTGTCCAATGCCACAGGACCACAGATGAAACAATGAAACAGACAAATGAAAATCAATCAATAGGAAAGTTAGTGGACTTCAAATGCTTAGTTTACCTTTTGTTATGCATATTTTACTGTGGTACATCTTAAGTGTTTGCTTCAAGCAGAGCACTTACAGGCCTTTCAAATCAATATCTGATTCATTTTGAGATGGCATGTGCAAAAAAAATTGTCACTTCTATCATAAAATATTATTGTAGAGTAATATGATCTGTGTTGTAAAATTCACTGAGTGCCTTTAACATCTATTTATTTGCATTTATTACCCGGGAAAGTCCATCTGGACATTAGAGGCCCTTTTCAGCAAAGGCCTGGGGCTCCACTGTTTACAATATATATGTAAACAAACAGTATTGCCAAACAGACAGCATATATAAACAGTGTATTCATGCAGAAAGTATAATAAATGACTTATTGGTGGAAGTTTCCCAGGAATTCATTAAAGTGCCTAGCACGAGCCTTGCAGCTCCTGCTGAAAGGACCTTCTCCTGTGACTTGCCCATTTGTGATTCTGAGACATGTTAGACACAATGAGGTAAGACCTCATCATGAGATAATTTGCATGTCTCTTGAATCACATTTACTATTGCAATGTGCAAATCATTAATGATCTGCCAGTTGTGGTAGTAACCTCCTGCTCTTGTAGCCATTGGCATTCCTCCCATTCACTCTGCCACATACGCAAAAGTACACAAGCATGAACACTTACACACACATCACAGTCCCAGTACCTGTCGCCATCGTATCTGCCCTCCTGCAGTTCTTCCCACCCATGTAATAGTTTGAGTGTGATTATGGCATATTATGTATTAGGCTGTGGTGGTCAAGTGTATCCCCCACCTTCATAGGTAGGTGCCAGGCTATTGACCCTAGGGCATATAAGCCTAGCCAAAAAGGTACCATGGCTTTTGCCACCCAAGAAAATTATTTTCCTGTACCCCTGTCGAGCAGAACCACAGAGGTGATCCCCAGGGTGAATTTCCTATTTCCCATCCAATCATCAAGATTTTGCTTGAAGAGTGCTAATGGTAGATAGGTACGTTGTTCCAGAGTTCAAATACCCATATTGCTGTTGTTGCCAGTATGACATTTTACTGAGTCATCCCTGGTGGTCTAGTGTACCCCCCCCCCGCTTCCTGTACTGCCATTATTGCCAGTAAGGCACTTTACCAAATCATCCCTGATGTCTGGGGGTTAAAATGTGCATTACATTAATTAGTAGATGAGCAGGAACAGATCCACAAGTCTTTGAGAAATTGTTTTAGTTCAACTTTGAGTGTGTGAAGGTTGCTATTATGGAATTCCAGATTGTAGTGATGTATTTAGGGTATAAAGCATTACCAGCTAAGCTGTGTGACTTATGTGTTGTCTGGAAGAGTTTATGTTTTGAGTGAAGGGTTCTGGCTGGAGAATAGTGCTGAGTGATATCTGTTAAGGTTGGGTATTTTTATATGGTTTGTGGACTTTGTAGTGAATAATGACAAGTTGAGAGTAACAGAGACACTGGGTAGCTCCAGGAAACTGTTTTCTTCATGCCCTACTTCCCTATGCACAGCTTGCACTAGCTATGCATGTCATTGTGATTCTTTCAACATGCCAACTCAGATATGAGCTTGGTATATAATGCATGTGTATATTGTGTTATGTTGCATGTATATATTCTGTTTGTCAGTCAGTCTGTATATAATTTCATGTCCTTCTTGTCCTTAAACATTCAAGCCAAGTCTGATATTCACTTTGTATATAATGCATACATATACCGCCTTTTGTCTTATACCTTCAAGCCAAGTCTGATATTCACTTTTTATATAATGCATGCATATACCTCGTTTTGTCTTATACCTTCAAGCCAAGTCTGATATTCACTTTGTATATAATGCATGCATATACCTCGTTTTGTCTTATACCTTCAAGCCAAGTCTGATATTCACTTTGTATATAATGCATGCATATACCATGTTTTGTTTTATACCTTCAAGCTAAATCTGATAGTCACTTTGTATATTATACATGCATATACTGCGTTTTGTCTTATACCTTCAAGCCAAGTCTGATATTCACTTTGTATATAATGCATGCATATACCTCGTTTTGTCTTATACCTTCAAGCCAAGTCTGATATTCACTTTGTATATAATGCATGCATATACCTCGTTTTGTCTTTCATTTTATATAAAATGTCATGTATGCATTGTGTTTACCCCTGGCTGAGACAGAGATATTTTTTTTGCTACTGTCTGAGATAGTTTTTAGCCCTGTAGAATGTTCCATATTTTTGGTGTGTTTTTAGATTTTGTGCTGCATATGCAAGGCGGATTTCATGTTGTCATGTTGTATGACTCCTAATAGTTTTACGTGGGAGATTATTCCTATTTTTGTATCATTTAAACAGGTGATTGAGAGGTTTGCTTTATTTGCATTGTATGATTTGGGTGATCAGTTGCAATTAAGAGTTGTCTAGCCAGACTTCAGTTGATATAACAATTCTTAGGTAATCTTTTGGAGCTTTGTTAAATTTGGTGTGAAATATATGAGTGCAGCATCATCTGTGTATTAGATTATGGTTGCATGTTTGGATACAGTGTGTGGGTTGTTGATGATGATATTAAAAAGTAAAAGGCCTAAAATGGACTCCAACATTAACAGGAAGGAAGGATGAGTAAGCTGATTGTCACTTAACTGACTGAAACCTATCAGGAGAGATAGCACTGATAGAGAGGATAGATTGATACAGGCCTAGTGTGGAAATTATTTGTATTAATTTGTATTGTCAGATAATGTCATTGGCTTTTCACAAGTCAGGTTGCCAGTGTTTCTGTGTTGGTTGATGGTATTGGCAGAAGTAAATAGGGAAATGGTTGTGTTGTGGTTTGGGTGAAAGATATACAGAGTTAGAAGGAGAGAGAGCTGAAAGGTAAAGAGATGCTGAAGCAGTTGGGCATGAATGCATTTTTCTAGGATTTTGAGTAGTGGGGATATTGTAGTGATTGATCTCTACTTAAAGGTCAGTAGAATTTCCACCTTCATGAAATGGAAATGTGTGATCTTTTACAAATTGATGGGATGTAGGATTCTTAGATAGAGCTGTTTATTAATATAGAGACTGGCTATATGATATTGTCTGTGGCTGTTCTACTGTATTTTTGGATAGATGGTTGATAGCTGCTAAGGTAGTAAGTTTTAGTTTTTGAAGGTGTTATCTGATAGTAGATGAGATAATATTTATTGAGAATGTGGCAGTAGATGATTTTCATAGCTGAAATTTTTAAGGGTTACTGGGAGTGTTGTTTTTTGTCACAGCAGTTATGATCTGTGTAAATTGAGAATTAATTTGACAGGCAGTGATAACTGAGGGTCACTTGGGAAGGGATTTGGTTGGCCTGTTTTATTTTTGGTGTAGTAAGCAGTCAACTGCTGTCCAGAAATATTTTGGATCGGCTTGGTGGATTTTTTCAAGGCTGAGACAATAATTTTTGATATAATTTTTATTTTAGTTTTTATGAGGTTGCAAAGTTGTCTAAATAGCTGGAAAGCTTGCTGTAATTTTTTGATGAAGCGAGGTCTTCTAAGCTTATCTTTCTTTCACATGTCATTCAAAGGGGATCCAATGCCTGTCAGCTTGGGATGATATGCTCGACAAGCCACGATGCTTCGCTAGGGACGGCTTGCACCTGTCACCCCTGGGCTTTCGGATATTGGCAAAGGCTCTTGCTACCCCCATAGTGCCTTTTTTAGGCAAGGCTCAAAAGACAAACCCACCTCCATAGGTATCACAAGGGATAAGAAACTAAGAGTAATGCTACTCAACGCCAGAAGTCTAAACCTCAAGATGCACGCACTCGAAACTCTCCTTAGCATGGAGAACATCGATATCTGTGCAGTAACAGAAACCTGGTTCAGGGCTCCCGAGAGCACCCCAGCACTACCAGGTTATACCTCATACCATGCTTTTCGCCCCAAAACTTGGACCGAACCACAAAAGGAGGGGAGTATCAATATTCATCAAAGATACCCACACCTCCAGGTTGGTGGCAAAGCACGAAGCATCAGAGACTATCCATGTGCAACTAACAGTGGGTAAAACTGCCTTCCAGTTTATAGCCTGCTACAGACCACCCTCCCAAACCCAGGAACCCCACTTGGCCTTCCTGAGAACACTGGAAAATATGAAGGTCTCTCCAAACACCATTATATTGGGCGACTTCAACTACCCAAACATAGACTGGGAGCATTACTCTAGCTCCAACACCCTAGCCCAAAGGTTCCTAGAATTTATAAACTCAAATGCTATGGAACAACTTGTTACCACTCCCACAAGAGGGGAAAACATACTGGACCTGATCACCACCAACATGGGGACTCTATGCTCCAGACCAGAAGTGTATCCCTCACTGGTAAGATCAGACCATAAACTAATCTCACTGGATATTCACATCCTGACCCCACCCCCTGCCCAGAAAACCACAGTGAAAAACTTCTCTAAAGCAAATTTCACACTCCTCAAAACCAAGGTGGAATCCTTCAAAGCCCCCGGGCCTGTGGAAAATACGGCCCAGACCGCAGAATCCTTTATAAACGCATTCTATGAACACCTTCAGGAATGCATGGATCATGCGATCCCAAATAAAACCAAGACCCAATCCTCCAAAGGCAGGCGTCCTGTCTGGTGGACCCCAGCCATAAACAAACTATACAATAGAAGGAGGAAGCTACTAAATGATAGAGCAAAATCCCAAAAGGGAAGGCATCACTGATCAGTATTAGCAAAAAACTACGGGCACACATAAAATTGTCTAAGGCCAGCTTCGAGAGAAAAATTGCACAGGACACTAAGGATAATCACAAGGCTTTCTTTAGTTATGTTAGGAACCTGGGTGGTAATTCCCAGATATGCTCAGAATTAGTCCAAAATGACAAAAAAATACACCGAACCCACAGACATTGCCAACATCCTAGCTGACAGGTTCAGTGCAAACTTCTCCCCTCTCCACCAAAAGGGCAAATATCTATCCCAGCAGAGTGCTGCCCCCCTGACATCTCAGATGCTCAGGTAAGAGCTGCCCTCTCCAAAGCAAAAAACACAGCATCAATGGGACCAGACGGTGTCCCGGGCTGTGTCCTACATGAACTCCAAGAAGAGCTAAACCCAAACATAAAACTACTGTTCAATCTCAGCCTTACTACAGGATATGTGCCCAAAGAGTGGCGTACAGCAACAGTGGTCCCTCTCCATAAAGGTGGTGCCTCAACGGATCCTGGAAACTATCGCCCCATAAGCCTGACTAGGTTGGTCTGCAAAGCTATGGAAAGGATCATCATGGACCTCATAAATAAAGATATTGGGGACCTGCAAACACTGGATCCTACCCAGTTCGGCTTTGTTAAGGGCAGATCCTGCCTCTTAAACCTGGTTGATTTCTTTGAAACAGTCACCAAGGCCATTGACGAGGGGAAGGTGGTCCACACAGCCTACCTGGACCTCGCAAAAGCCTTTGATACAATACCCCACTCGGGCATTATAGATAAGCTCACCAGCTTAAATATAAACCCCTATGTCATTAGATGGATTGCAAACTGGCTCAAGGACAGAACCCACATGGTTAGAATTGCTGGAGCCATGTCAGACTCCAAACCAGTTACAAGTGGTGTCCCACAAGGCTCAGTCCTGGGACCTCTCTTGTTCGGTATATATTTCTCGGAGGTACAGGCCAACACGGAAGGACTGTGGCTGACCAAGTTCGCAGATGACTGCAAACTGGGTGCCATAATCGACTCTCCAGCCGACACAAGCATCCTCCAAAAGGGCCTCATAGAAACAGACAGCTGGTGCCAGAGCCATGGCCTCAAGCTAAATGCCAAAAAGTGTATAGTCATCCCCTTTGGCAAAAACAAAGTGCCCACAAATTATCACATAGGTGGTAATCCATTAAGTACAGAAGAAGTAATTAGGGACCTGGGGACCCTTGATAGCAATCTCTCATTTGACAACCACGTGGCCAAGGTGGTTAGAAAAACATTTTATATAGCCCATCTAATCATGAAGGGATTCACATCTAGATCAGGGGACATCATCGTGCCTCTTTACTCATCCCTCATCAGGCCCATAATTGAGTACAATGCCCCTTTTGGGATGTACCTTACCAGACACCTGCAGCAACTGGAAAGACCCCAAAAGTACCTCACCAAGAGATTCAAAGGGCTCAAACAGATGCCATATGCTGCCCGGTTAAAGAAACTCCAGCTCTACTCAGTGGCATACTGCCTGTTCAGAGGTGATCTGTGCCTGACGTATAAAGCCATGTCCAACCCGGAATTAATGGACATGCTGCACCTCAGAAAATCCAAATCCCATCGAGCTATGCGATCGAGAGACTTGAACCTCAGCACTGAAATAAATAGGACATGCTGGAGGGACAGATTCATAACCCAGAGGCTCCCTTCACTCTGGAATAAAATCCCAGTCCAGGTTAGGCAGAGTCCCTCATTGACTCTCTTCAAGAGGAATCTTGATGAGTGGATGGGAGATCGTAGGTTTACCCCGGGTATCACTTCTGTGTCACTGTTAGACAGAGGCACAGTATACTAACCTCGAAAAAGGGCATAGCAAAATTCATTTAAAATGGGTGGCGAAAGCCAAACATACTCTGGCTAGGTTTATAAATGCCCTAGGGCAGATAGCCTAGCATGAACCTATGAACCTATGAACCTATAACTATTTTCATAAGTTCATAGGCCCATAGGTACTTACTAGGCTATTGATCCGTGAATTTTTTTAGAAGCATAGCCATACATTCCCATAAACTTTTTAGCCCTTATAGTTTAAGTACCAATAACCCAGAAATGAGCAGAACATTTACATTTCCATGTTTCCATGGTGCACAATTTGCTCTGATTCTCTTTTTTCTAAGGGGATCTGTCTTATTAGGTATACAAGTTGCACTCTGATTAATTCTAGTATTGCATTTTCAAGTGGTATAATTTTTAATGTGTTACAGATGTTGAATTTTAAAGTAGCAGTGAAAAGTTTCAGCATATTTTTATAGGTTGTGTACTAGATTATAGTGGTGAGCCTTAGGTGATTTGGTAGAAAAGTTTCCAAATGATCACTTAGCGTATCTGGAAAGGTGCCTGAGGATGAGAATTTGGTGATGTCTGAGAAAAGTATCCAATCAAATGTGGATGGCTTGTTATTGGGCTCATTGTATCTGGTAGGATATTGATGATTTTGTGAAGCCATATGGCTTTTGTTGTAAGATAGATAGTCTGTGACAAAGAGTTGTCAGTCTATGTTTAAGTGTCCTAAAAACAATAGTTTCATGGTGGATGATGCTAGAATCTCAGAATGGGATGTGTTCTGCTGTTTGAGATGTTATCTCCAAAAACAATGGAAAGATGGATTATACAAAGGTTTTTGTAGTATTCTATTGTAAGGAAAGTGGCACAAAATTTGTTGACTTGTAGAACAGGATGAAAGTAGAGAGATACTTTTCAGGAAATAAGGTAGATGGCCACTGCACCTCCACCTTTTTCTTACAATAATTTCTAATCCTGTTATAGCCAGGTGTGTGGTGTTTTTCATCTCATATTTCATGCTTTAACCAGGATTCTGTTGTGCAAAGGCTATCAGGAGAATGACGGGTTATCCAAACGTGAAGTTTGGTTGTTTTTTTGCAAATACTATGAAGGTTAACAATAACTAATTGGGTGGAGTAATAAGGTTGCACCAGATGGATGTGACTGATTTCCTACCAGGACCAAGGTTTGGGCAAATGTCACAACACAGGAATAGTTTTGGCTAGAAGTGTTGAGAGGTAACAACATTTGTGGTTTGGCTGTAGGCATTAACTTTGATTTTATAACAAACAATGTAAAAAAGACCAAAAAACTTGCCAACAACTGGTACAGTTCCACAGATGTAAAAAATCACTAACTGCATAGAAATATATCCACAAACCTTTTCTTTCTTTTTCTCTAGAGCCTCGGTGAAACACCTTCATGGAGTATGAAAAACTAAGACCCAAACAGGGCAATTTATAACAAAAAACCTTCAATCATTAAATAATTAAAAAAAAAAAACTAATTAATTAACAAGCTTACACAATTATATAAAACATCTCCAATTAAGTCCCAAAGGGACCAACGTACCATATTTTAAAACGTATACTGATTCTTTATATAAAAGTTTTTCCTTTAGTAAAACATCATTTTCATTTAACAACTTCACTTGTTCAAGAACACAACCCTGAAGCAATATAAAAATTGCTATTGTGTTTTTCTTTAAAATGCATGGCAATAACCTTTTTTCCTTCTGATTCTTGATATCTCTAATGTGTTCTATAAATCTAGCCCTAAATATTCTTTTTGTTTCCCCTATATAAAATAAATTACAAGGGCATTTTAGGGCATAAATTATTCCCTTGCTATTACATAAGAAATTGTCTCTTGGCGTAAACATAATGTCGTTAATATATTCAAAATACCTTACTTTCTGAAACAGAAATACGTTTTAACAAGTATGATAGAGATTATAAGCTGATGGAAAGCAGTACATGTTAGGTGAGTATAAAAGTAATTATGAATTGAGAAGCCCTGATAGGATGGATTGACAGTAGAAGATGCAGGGTGACGATAGAGGAACACTGATTGGATGTGGGTGGATAAGTAATGAGAGACATGAGTTGAACACCAAGGGCAGTGAAAAAAACAGTAAGAGTGGGAAGTAAACTTGTAGAAGATTTTTATTAGGTAGATTAGAGATGGGAGGAAAGGTGGGTGGAAATAACAGTGGGATATATTTTGAAGATGATTGTTATTGCATAAATAGGCATGGTAGAATAGATGAGTGGGGGTTATTATTCAGTAGAAAGAGTATGAAATGTGCAGTTTCAGTAGCTCAACAGGTTGCACACTTGCCTTTGGTGTTGAAAGATCACAAAGCTGAGAGTTCTATTCCCACACCAGATAGACAGATTCATTTTTCCAATTCTGACACTACAGTAGAGCGTAAAGGGGGTGTGTCACTCCTGGGTGTGCCATCTGTCAGATAAGATGTTAAACCAAGGTCCTATCTCTCGAGATAGTGGTGGCTTATGTGGATGTAGAAGATCCCACAACACTTATTGAAAAGAGTAAGGGAAGTGTCCCAGTGCCTTCATGAAATTTCCCCTAGTCAGTATGAAATCCACCTCAAGTCTCCACTGAAAAAGAGATCATTGGCATACTGAGACTAAACCCATGAAAAAGTGTAAATAAATAAAATAAATAAAGTAAATAAACATAGAATTAATGTGAGATAGAAGATGGGATCTAAGTTTAATGTTAGAGGTAATGGTATAAGGGCTTTGAGATTGCATGATCTGTACAATGGAGATATATTAGAGGCTGTGACAATTGAAGAAATGCTGTTGGTGGTCCATTTACCATATGTATGAAAAGTATATGGTTATAAATGTCGAGAAAGGATGGGTGGGTGGGAATTGATGGTACAGTACAGAAGAATAGCGGACTCAACCCCCCAGAAACTGTCTTGGAAGAGAAATAGTTTTGGAAACTGCTGCTTGATGTTAAATGAGCAGGATTAACCACTTTGGGAAAAAGTCTTGTAAGTAATTCTCTTTTTTTGCTCTTGTCATAGCTGAGAAAGCTTTGCTTTGTGATAGTCAAAGGATTGTAATATAGAGGTGGTTATGGCTGCCTAGAGGACTAAAAGCCATCACAGTCAGGAGCAATGAAACTTGTGATAAACATAGGACAAGGAAGTCCTAGTTCCAGTAAAGCACTTAGTAGGAAGAAATTCTTTTGGGGTGAAAGCCTCTAACGATATATGCAGCAAAATTGTGTGCATTTATCTATTTTTCTTTGGGGTGTGTTTTACTCCAGTTAATTTTGTTTTCTTATACTATGGTATGGTGCAGGCAAGTCATGGCTTGTTATATGACTACAAGTGACTTGCATACATTTTCTTTGTACCTCAGATGGATATTTTGCTCTGAGATCAAAATACTTATGTTTTAAAGTACTGACTTGCAACAAGTTGCTGTCAGTATTTTCATTTGCTGATTTACAGATCCACAGAGCTAGATTCCTGTTTCTGATGTTGCCTGTTAAGGGCGTTCAATGGTAGAGACACTGTTGTATATGTTTCTCTAAAATGGAAAATACAGAGAGTGAAATAGCATAAGCTAAGGGAAAGAATAGGGATGAGAGAAATAGAAAAATAAGAAAAAAAGTTAAATGGCTTAACAGACATATAGGGAAAACAAAGAAAAAGAAAGGTAAAACTAGTTGGTAAGGCTATTGGTGACTGTAGCTATTAGGACAGAAGTCCAGCATGACAAGGGAATTCAACCCAGTAAACCACCTGTGTACATTCAAGAGAATGAAACAAAACAATGCAACAAGGATGCACAGAGCATTGCAAGGAGAGCAGGAAACATTTTGTTGCTTTTATAAGCACTTAGACATCATGTAACCTGGTGTTGTAATTAATCCTGGTACTGTAACTAATCCTGGTAAAATATCACAGAAATAAATCCTTTAGTGTAAGTAATCTTGGTAACAATCATAGTAAATAATCCTGGTAGTATAAATAATTCTAATAACCTAGCACAGTTATTAATCCCTGGTAGAGGAACTAATCCTGGTCACCTGGAACAGCAATAAATCCTGGTAATGTGACTAATCCTACTAACCTGGCACAGTTGTTAATCCTGGTAGTGTAACTAACCCTGGTATCCTGGCACAGCAGTAAATCCTGGTAGTGCAACTAATCCTAGTAACCTATCACAGCAGTTAATCCTGGTAGTGTGACTAATCCTACTAACCTGGCACAGTTGTTAATCCTGGTAGTGTAACTAATCCTGGTAACCTGGCACAGCAATAAATCCTGGTAGTGTGACTAATCCTACTAACCTGGCACAGTTGTTAATCCTGGTAGTGTAACTAATCCTGGTAACCTGGCACAGCAATAAATCCTGGTAGTGTGACTAATCCTACTAACCTGGCACAGTTGTTAATCCTGGTAGTGTAACTAATCCTAGTAACCTGGCACAGCAATAAATCCTGGTAGTGCAACTAATCCTAGTAACTTATCCCAGTAGTTAATCTTGGTATTGTAGCTAATCCTGGTAGTGCAGGCAGATGTTTACTGTCTCATCAAGGGGCTTATAAATAAACAATGTGGTGTATCATGTATTGAAAATAAATAAAATACATTCCTTACACTGTACATACAATTTTGTATATGAAAATAAATAAGTACATAAATACTTTACATCATATAGTCAGTATTTTTATTGATATGAAAATTGAATAAATCCCTTACAATATATACGTAGCATTATTCCTGGATGAGGAGTGTCTTAGATGCTGGAGACAAACAGCTTGCTCAATTAGGCAGTTCAGACAGTGTCAGTCTACGCTTGCCAGATGGTATATTAGGGGTTCTGAAATGCCACCCTTTCTTGTGCAGTTATTTCACAGTAACTATTTTACTAATACATTTAACTATGCAGGTTAAGTTACATGAGGGTCTGCCCATTACAGTTATGTACATTGACTAGGCAAAACATGATTGGCTATGATAATAATCACACTAACTAACAGGACACACTTACAAATGTGGTTGACTAAACATTACACACTAAATATTAACTGGTGATAAAAAGGATAAAACAATAGACTACTGCTAAACCAATACTACAGGATACATGCTAAGTGATGAAAATTGTAGCTGAGCCAGTGTTAGCCCTCAACAACAAATGGAAGAGTTTGTTGTGAGATATGCAACTACCTTACACCATAGTCCATTTGACTAAATGTTTTGTAGAGTTTACTGCATATCAACATATTATCTACATAAACATTCTCTTATGTTATTAAATAACATTGCTGTGAAAAGGATATGATATGATATATATATATATATATATATATATATATATATATATATGAATATAAAGATTTCAAGTATTCTTGAATATCTGAATGTGATTTTAATTTTTGCCTACAGATGCATTTTTTAGCTTTTAGAATTCCAACCTCCATATATTCGGAACAAATACATTTCTGTGCTTTAAAAAGTAGATGGAAATGATCATAATGTAGACATTTCAATGAACATTTTCTAAATTATGTTGCACACAATAAAATCATATGACACTGTTTTTAACTGGAGTATGTCCTGAGTTACATGTTCAAAAACGAAGCATGACCTCAAGCTGTTGTAAAAGAAATACCATGACTAAAGATATAATTAGCCGATTTAAAAGGTAGCATGTATTATGACTTACGTTCCTCTGTGTAGTGTCCTGTATTGTGAGACACCATAGTTATTACTAACAGTTCCAAACTCTTTATTGTCAACAGCAATGTCCATATCTTCTCCCAAAGCATTAATAAATCTATTGAGAGGAAAAAAGTTATAAGAATGCATTATGCATATCACATAAATTTAGAGAGCATAATTATTTCAGTGACCAATTAACAATTAGTTCAGCTTAAAAGTTATATATTTGTCTGTGTCTAAACACACACACACACACACACACACACACACACACACACACACACACACACACACACACACACACACACACACACACACACACACACACACATGTATATCAGAAAAGAACTCCAGTACAAGTTATCTAGTGTTTAGGATTTTATTAGGTCAAACAGAAAGAAAAGACACACAGACCACAGTTTTAACTGTTAAGATGGCCCTTCAGAGTAAATCTACACAAAACATTGTTTAAGAAATGTAAAAACATGATTTCCATTCATATGACTAGAATTGCAAAATAATTTCCTATCATTTAATACTAATAAATTACATCAGTGCAAAAACAAATAAATTTTTATTGGTAGAAGCAATCCTGGGGATTCATTAAAGGCCTAGCATGAGCTGTATGGCTCGTGATAAAAAAGTCCCGCTTCTATGATGGATCAGTTTGCAATTCAGAGACACGTTAGCTGCAATGAGGTAAGACCTCATTATCAGCTAGCTTGCATGTCTGAATCACATTTATTACGATGATGTATAAATTATTGCTGATTTGCACATTATGGTAGTAAACTTCTGTTCATGTAGGCAGTAGCATTTCTCCCAGTCACTCTCCCACACATGCAAGTTCACAAAATGCACACGCACACACACACACACACACACACACACACACACACACACACACACACACACACACACACACACACACACAAACACATGAACACACACCATAGTCCCCATACCTGTCCCTAATCTGTCTGTCCTCCTGTGGTTCCCCCACCCCTGTAATAGTTGAAGTGCTATTATGGCAAGTATCACTTATGCTCTGTTGGTCTAATGAATCCCCTCACCCCTCCCCCAGATCCTGTACTGCTATTTCTGCTGTTATGGCACTTACATTTAAGTGTAATCCCTGATGATCTAGAGAATGTCTTCACCTCTCGATCACTGTACTTCTATTTGTGCTGTTATGGCTCTTTCACTCAGACTAATCCTTGTTGGTCTAATGAATCCATTCACTGCCAGTTTCTGCTGTGCTGTCATTGTCATTATGTACTTCAGTATATGGTATCCCTGGTGTCTAGACATTCTTATCACCCCTTGATCCAGATCCAGTGCTTGATGCAGTTATGGTGCATGCTTTAGAGTATTTACTGATGTCTAGTGGCTCTTCCACCCTCGATCCCCATACTAAGGTTACGGTAGGTAGTTGAACATGCCCTTTTGGCCTATTTCAATATTGTGATGTGGTTGAAACAGACATGCTGATCTGCACAGCTGAGCAATTTCTTGAAACACTCAGTAGTGTAGATGCCTTCCTGCAGGTGGTTCCAGGGAGCAAGTACATGGCTAATTAGGATATGCTGCTCCCCCAGAATGCCTCATTAGCTTTCAGTGCAGCCATATGGCCAGCCCTTTGTGATGGTGCATGTCCTCATGATAGAGGACCATGCAGCACTGTGTTAGGGCATTTACTGAATTGAGAAAAGGTACAGAGATGTGTGTATATGGAGGTGTGCACATTGTGGTACCTTAATGCATCCCAACCAATATCATTATTTAATGCATGTATATAGTGATCATATACATAGTTAAACAGGTGACTTATTTCAAAAACATCACAATTCTATGCTAGGTTAAACTGCTATACCATATAATTTGACACAATGTGACCAGCATACAATTATTTAAAAAAAAAAATCAGTGCATGAGCAAACAGATCTAATATGCCATGGATATATTTTGTGCTAGTTGTAATATAAACATCATATAGGCAATCAATAGAACATACTTTAAAAACAAAACATATTGTTATATATAATGAAAAAAAAATAAATCATTAGCAGTGACATCAGCATTGTAATATATACATACATATATGTACACACATAAAGTTTATAAGAGAGATTGTTAACCGTCATAGAATTCCAAAATATAAGTGAACTGTTAAATTTGGTACAATGGAAATCTAAAATGTGCATACATTAATCCTAGAGATCCAATTATAATCAGTGTTGTATGGTATTACCACAAATAATATAAATACATAATAAATAAAAAATAAAATATAGTAAGTAAAACCTTCCAAAAATGAACAACCAATATAAATTGAGGAAATGATAAATTGCAGTGGTCATCAACTGAGCAGAATGAAAAAAGAACAACATCAGAATGAGAATGATTGGAAAGCTAATCCCAAAGCGCTAATACTTAAAGAATCAATGGAGAACAAAAATATAAACATGCTATTCAAAAAATATCAAAAAACACAGCAGACAGAGTGAAGAAGAAGAATGTATGTGAATTATATTACTTAATTTAACCCTGGAGAATTCAAAGCCCTAAGATTAGCAATTTACATATGTTCTTTGTTATTTCATACTTTTTGCCTAGTTGACTAATGAATTTTATTAACATCAACTTTATCTAATGCATTAAATAAAAACTGAGCTGTAAAGTATGTAAGGGAATGTTTACAAAGGGCACCCCTCTTCCTGTGAAACTGACTGTCCTTCAAATGAATTGATATTCATTATTTCCTGTGACATTTTAATTGCCCAACATGAAAAACACTGCATGGGCACACTGTACATACAGCAATGTAGATAATCCATTCCACTGAGCATATCATCAAATATCAAATTTCTCAGGTTCTACTTGCGTTATCAGAAGTGAAACATTTAGTATTTACAAGTGTTTTACAGACATATCTTCAAAAAACACAGCTGCTGCAAGGGAAGCTACCTCACCCAAGGTACTTTTAGTAATTAGTGATTTTAGTAAAACAAGAGAAAATGAACATGGCAACAGGTTAACCGATATTCTTATCCCTTTTATATGAAAAATAGCAATTTTCAGAAACAATAATACTAAAAAATCTATAAGTGATCAATAGAAGGCAATGTTTTATAGTAGGTGAATAGTTTTTAAATGTTAATCCATGAAAAGGACACAAGCCAAAGAAATAAAATCTGGCAAAAGGATAAGGAACAGACCCAATATACTCCAAATACACAAAAGTTTTTGTCAAAATCCAATAGATAAGCGCTTTCATCTCTGTTAATTCAGAGACTTCATCAGATCCATGGATTGCAATGTTTCCGTGTTTAGCAAACAGTGTTTATTGATTTAGTCAGGAGGCAAGGAATAACAGTTTTTGTTATAACTTGTTGAATCACAGTAAATGTTCAATTGAGATTATTCACTGTTACTGTGGTTACTGGACGTATTTGAATATTAATGTTACGTGTTTTGAAACATGTCCCTTTGAAGGCCTTATGCCAATATGTCAGGGTAAAGCTTTTCAATAAAAGTTATTTGGAGTACTTGCAATTTTTATTGCTGTTTAGAACAGTCCATTTTTTGATGGGGCATCTACTACTGCAAGTCTATGCTCAAGGATTTAAATGCAGTTCACCACTATAGTTGACAGTGCAACTCTAACTGCTTGAAAGCATGGAATTTAAGCCATGATATGCTAGAACTAAAATATTATTTTATAGATATATATATTAATTTTTACTTTTGATGTAATATCAACTCAGTAAATATATGTTCTGGAATGGCCATTACTGTATTCTTAATCCTAAGCAGAAATTATATACTCCCAATGAAATTAAGTATAATGCAAAATGTTAGACTATGATAGTGAGTGGCCTGTTGACCTCTACATTTGGTATCTATGTATAAAAGACTGTCCTTGGGATTCAGTAACACCTACACTAAGTGTACACTAATGCACACCGTTCTGAGTGAACAGACAACACAAGCATAACTCAAACTTTCTTTCTTCTAATTTTAGTTTTCCTACTGACTTTCTTGCAGCTTTAAATACTGAGGGGATTCATAAAAGTTACCACAAAGTGCAGGCTACATGTACACTTAGCATTATCTTTCTGGATGATTAGAAAGCACAAAAAATGGGGTAGGGATGTTCTTGAATAGACATTGCGTACACTTAATGTAGAAGTTATTGAATCTGGCCCTGTATGTTAATTCTCCTCTTAAAGATTGGAACACAATTTCCATTTAATTATAATAGCATGCTCTGGTACAAACCATACCTAAGCTGTCATTCTATCCCCAAACATTTAAATGCAGCTGAAAGCTGAATTTTATCCTACCACTTCCCTGCTTCAGACCATGTCATTTGAGACATGGCATGTTAAAAATGGAAAAAATGTTATACTGAGATATATATATATATGTGTGTGTGTGTGTGTATATATATATATATATATATATATATATATATATTTAAGGATCTACTTTATATAATCAAAAAAACACTTGAATTTCATAACATTTAGACCACTTCAGCAAAATGACACGTTATCGAACACTTGGAACATTGCATTGTCACTACAGGAAACTAACCACTGGGCCACCATGGTGAAAAAACAAACCCAAGCAAATCAAACCCATCTATGTGGGGGGGGGTTGCCCCCCACCCCCCCTAACTAAATATACCAACTCCAAGATTGCACTGCAGTGGAGAAAAGAACAAAGCTCACCATGGTGGCCCAGTGGTTAGTTTCTTGGACTGACACTGAGATATTTCTGGTGTTTGATAATATGCCATTTCACTGAAGTAGTCTCCATGTTATGAAGGTCGATTAAGTGGGGTTTTGATTATATAAAGTGGATCCATATATCTATATTATATATATATATATATATATATATATATATATATATATATATATATATATATGGGTCTAGGACTATTCACTGAAAGCACATTTCACTGAAACACATTTGACTGTGCACAATTCACTGAAAGCTCAATTCACTGAAAACATGATTCACACTGAAACACATTTCACTGAAAGTCATATATGGCCTTTTCCCCACTGTAGTGCGACCCTGGAGTTAGAATATATACTAAGGGGGGTGTGGGTGGCACTGTATTTTGAATTATACACATGGGTACTTGCAATTTCAATAAATTACTCTTTTCTAAACTTAATATACATCCAAACTATGTGGGGGACTATGCACTCCCAAACCCCTCAATGTGGGAGGCAGTGCCCCCCACACCCCCCTTACTATATATTCTAACTCCAGGGTCGCACTACAGTGGGGAAAAGGCCATGTATAACTTTCAGTGAAATGTGTTTCAGTGAATTGTGTTTTCAGTGAAATGTGCTTTCAGTGATTTGTGCACAGTCATTTGACTTTCAGTGAAATGTGCTTTCAGTAAATAGTCCTAGACCCATATATATATATATATATATATATATATATATATATATATATATATATGTACATATACACACACACACACACACACACACACACACACACACACACACACACACACACACACACACACACACACACACACACACACATATATATGTGTGTGTGTGTTTTATTACTGATATAATAGCAAAGACAATAAAATATATTTTGGACATGGGGTGCATTATGCCACTATGACCTGAAGTCATATACTTCACCTAATAGAAACAATGTATAAGGCAGTTTGGCAACCTGTAACATTCTTAAGGCTATGTAGGCCTATTGGTAGACCCTAGCAATACATTTTGTAGTTATTATTTTTGCACAACAGATCTGGGTGTTTAGTCATCAGCTTTGTTAATTCGTAGTTACTAGCTATTCTTTCCCTTTCCTTTTCTTTTCTTTGTATTAACATTTTAAATGCTGGACAATGTCACCTTCAAGAACAAATAAATAATGGTGTTAATCTGTTACCAAAGCAAAACATATTTATAGTTTTATGTGTTATGTATTCCTCCTGTGAGGAAAAATTAAACATGACATTTCTTGTGAACTAAGTTTAAAGACACTTGCATTAGGAATAATGTGAAAGTACAATAATATTAAAGTAACAAAGTAAAGCCCAAAACATGGGTTTATATCCTCATTGTGTTCCTCGCATACAAGAAATGTTAGCTTTATCTTCTTTTATCCACTTATTGTCAAAGTGGGGTGTGCCCATTCTGAAGAGTATGCCTTCTTTGATGATGAATAAATCACATAAATTTGTCCACAAATTAAAATTATGCACTCTTAATAATAAAAAAAAACACGCTCAGATAAACTTGTAATGCACAGTTGTGAAAAAAGTTAAATATGTAATGGTTATGCTAATGTATTTTTAAGTAGATGCTGTCAGTCATATACATTGTCCTGAGAAAGCCATATATGTGATATTTAACAGTGATTATGAGTCGCCCTTTGCCTTACTAACAGCCCAAAGATAACCACTTTTTCCAAACACAATTAATGCACTACTGATTCACCAACACATCCAATGATAACCACCTTTTCTTTATTCCTCTGATATTTGATTTACTTAAAAGTGAAGGAAGCAGTGGCCAGATTAATATATTTCAATTTGTTACTTTCAGATGTATACAGTCCATTCTCTCACCCCCCCCCAACAAGCCATACTTGTTTTAATAAAAATCAAGCAAATATTATTTGCTTTCACTTACAGACTTCCTACAAATTATACCTACTTTCTGTGTATATCTCTAACCTTCGATTGAAATAAAGTGAAGGAAATAATGGCCTCTGTAATGTATTTCAACTTGCTCCTCTCATTTACAGTCTCCTGCTACCCCAAATGCCATAATAAGAAAAAGAATGGATCACAAGTGTGATCACTATAACTCGTTATCACTGCTTCCAGACACATTTGGTGTCCCACCAATATTTTCCAAAATAAAATTACCTGCACCAGAAAGAAATATCTATAAAATGGTGATTTTTGCTTCTATTAGCATTTCTAATCAAATGACTTGAGATCACCAGATAAGCAATGAGACTGGTTTCCCTAAGCAACTAATCTTAAGTTCTTATCTCACTTACTAATAGGACATGTCCTGACTATGGCAGTCCACATGTGCCAAAATGGCACTTCTCAAAACCTGACTCCCTCCACTATACTACCACACCTTCATTTATTACTACTCTGACATATCTGTTTCTATCTCAAAAGACTTTCTTAATTACTGTGTGGGTACTGCCTGATATATTTGATCACCTATATTCAAGCGTATAACTTCAGAAGGGTTAATTACACAGACTTAGCTACTTACGTGAGTAACTTCATTACCCTAACTTGTTATATTCTAATTGCATAACCCACTTTATCCTTCATATCATGCACTAATACTGTACTCTGATTTTAAATTGTCAACTGCGACCCTTCTATTTTATTGTTCTGTTCATGCTGATGTATTGTACTATATTGTATATTATGTATTGTTTATATTATGTATTATTTATTTTAGTTTGGAACTTTTCTCCCAGGGCCTCCACTGAAAATGGGCTCACTATGGCCCAGTGGACCATCCCAGTAAACAAATGCAATTAAATAAATAATATATAAAATGCAATGGGCCAAATACATCATGTAACTGTGTGAATCTTTTATAAGGAAGAGTCATCTTGGTCCCAAGTCCCATTGCATAAGCAAATGAGCATTCTTTCATCAGGAACTATATTTCAATAACCAGAGCAGAGTGTACTTAGCAAATGTTGCTTTTGTCTTTACTCTTACTAAGCATAGACAACTAGGCCCTAAAGTTAACACTTAACCAATAATAACTAAACCAAGTAATTGAATATTGCTTTTGTGATCATCAGACTATCTGTATTCACATAAATGTATTAACAAGCAGAACTAATGATAACAGTTTGATTGCCACTATTGTTTTCTGACTGTAGAAAATCATCCTTGTATCTTTGTATTCTAACCTTGATAGGACTATGCTGTTTCCAGAAAATCTGGTTGTGACAGTGGGTTTTCCTATAGCAACTTTGTTTGCAGAATGTTGAGGCACAAGATATTTTAAATTAGTGCTTAACACTGCTTCAGTTGTGTTGAAAGGTAAACAATCCCAGATTATGAGTCTGTGCTTTCTACATAGGGAAAGCACGGGGGGGGGGGTGTTGCAGAAACATATCCTGTTTAGTTGCTACCTGCTAATATCTCTAAAGAGTAAAAGTGACATGTCTAAAAGTCTGAAAGTATTTCAGTCCAGCTGTGTGGCATAGAATTGTAAAGCCTTAACTATGCCCCACATGGCTCTTGTTTGAGTACTGGCATGTAAAGCTGAATGAGACAGACAGGGCAGTGGGAGTGAACAGAATTTGTTGGCTCACCCATGCTGGGCGAGGATGGAGGTAGTTAGACCTTTTGCTAGGGTCAATGTGTTCCTGCACTACCTCCCTACCCTGCTCGTGACTGCTATTACTCTCCTGTCTCTTTTTGCTCTCAGCAACATTACTCCTCCATTAAACGTACATTACTTAAAAAAAAATATATTATTAACTTGAGATGTTGACTTATATGTTAAGTTTTTTAATCTCTCTTGCAATTATGTGTACATCTTGTCTATACTGTACTATGTATTATGTTTTTACTTTTTTGTAACCTAATGTACTGTGCCATGCATTATTACTTTAACTATTGTAACTCTACTTGGGAGCTTTTTTCCCCAGGTCTCTACTGAAAACAGGCTTTTTGCCCAGTCAGACACTACCTGGTTGTCAAATGTAAATACATAAATAAATGTGGCAGTATTTTGGTAGATGTGGCATATACAGTCCTAGGCAGCAGCACTTGTGGGGTCATGGCAGCCATGGGGAAGGGTTTAGCCAGGTAGGGGAGGTCAGCATGACCTGGCAGACTGGCCTACTCCCTAACTCCCAACTCGCACCTCCAAAGGGAATGAATGTGCTGATAAGGCCTTCACTGCAGTCAGGGAACAAATGGGCTATAAAGCTCTCCTCTTGCCTAGGGAACATATGAGCCTAGCTCCCAACTCATAAGGTAGAACACAAGAGTCAACTGGGAGCAGGAAAAGGGTGATCTCATTTTGAAAAAAAAGTCTGAAAGCATTTCCATTTAAGGGTACTGATTTCACCAAGTTGAACTGCACTCTGTCAGCTTTTTTTAAAACTCTATCTAAAAGAAACCTCTTCTGGCACAGTTGTATTACAACATTGCACTATAAAATGAAGTGGAGTTTTTGGTGCTATTCAATTTTACAAATTCACAAGAATTGGGGAACATCTGTCTAAGTGTTTCTTTCTTCAGTAAATTCAGAATTTGTAATATTTCAATATCACAGTAATTCATAAACATAATTAAAAGATTGATGAGACTTTGCTGACTTGCAACGTGTGTTAACTTCTCTGTACTGATTGTCTAAAATAAATATTTGCCTGTTTGCTTATAAATGACATAACCTAGTACATTTTTGTGCACGCATGTCTAACAGCAACAAACACTATGCCATTATTCGTACTGCAAATCACTTGTCTTACAGAATTTTTCACTTTAGAATGACTTATAACTCCTCTGTTAATTAATACAAAATTCATATCACACACCCCCTCAGTATTAATTCAAATTTGTAGGCAAACATTACAAAAACAGTCAAATGCCTTCCCTGTCTTTAAGGCCACCATATGGAAGTTAATTTATCTTTGATTGACAGAAACATCAGAAGGCTTAAGGGTCTAGTCTCCATGCCAGCCACATGGATTCATATTTCTAATAGTAACACTGTTGTTCAACATAAGGGCAGTTTTGCACTTCTTAGGTGCTGTCGTTTGGATGGGACATTAAAAAGGGATCACATCTTCCAAAAATAGTAGCAATTCAATTGTAACAATTTCATGACAGCACCAAAGAAAAGCAGAGGAGTTCCTCCTTGTATGCTGGCCTAATTTCTCTGGTTTATAGAAATACTACCTCAGGTCTCCCTAAATAAAAGCCATAGACTCAGTTGGTGGGTCTACCCAATTATCATCATCAACCCCCTTTTTCCCATTTTCTGCATGGGTTTGGGGTGTTGTGTCAACTATTGCTATCTCTGTCTCTCTCTCACTATTAAGTGCCACTTTCCTACATTCTTCCACAGTCATGCCTGACTGTCTCAGGTCTTCCCTCACACAATGCATCCACTTATTTGCTGGATTCCCTCCACCAGACTGTGCTTTTCTGCACATGTGCCCAATCCACTATAATCTGTTCTCTTTGACCTTTTCTGCAATTGGAGCTACTTTGGCTTCTGCTCTTATGTCCTCATTTCTTTGTCTGTCCAACAGTGTGCACCCTACCACCCATCTCAGAAACTTCATCTCCATCACCTCTATCTTCCTCAGCTACTCTGCCTTTCCTGCCAAGGTTTCTGTACCATACAATGATACTGGTCACATCACTGTTTTGTATACCTTACTTTTCAGCTTCACTGGCATTCTTCTGTAATATACTGCACCTAACACTATGTGCCATTTGGCTGCAGCCCCTGATTCTAGCTTTCACCTCTTCATTCAGACTTCTCTTCTCCTCAAATAACCCTCCCAGATACTTGAAGCTGTTAAAGTGTTCCACTATTTTCCCTTTTCTTCTCAGTTCCCATGTTCTATTTTATTACTTTTGCTGCTATTATAACTGTTTTATCTGTGTTCAGTTTCATCCCATGTGCCTTCAGTTTTGCATTTATTCCATTCCATTTCCCATCTTTGCTGAAGTTCTTGCTAAGCGTCTGCCTGTAATACCACATTGTCTGCATACAGCAGCTCTGTTGATCTGTCGCCTCTGACACCCAATATTAACCAAAATAAATAAATAGTCTGTTAGATAAATCCATTCATATTCATACATTACTCTACTGGGAGAGAAAAAAGGAGTTATAAATGACGTAGTAAGAACAGATATGAAAGTAGCAAGGGTGCTTTGCTAATGGCTGTTTGGCAGAATTACTAATTACATCATATCATGTGAGCCAAAAATTATATTCTCTGCAGTTCTACAGTTGTAAAGTTAACTGCTCACCATTTTAAACAGTTGTATGTGTGTGTGGCATCTACCTTAGATTCACTGTGGCTTACTTGCTCAGAAAATGAAATAAGTAAATTAATTAATAACTGCTTGATATTCCCTCTCATATTGACATATAGTACTGCTGGGAGATACAAAAGGAGCTGTATTTGCCGTCATTTATTTATTTTATTTTACATTTATTTACCGAAAAGGTCTGTCTAGATCAAAGACGCATTTTTAGCAGAGGACCATGGAGAAAAGCTCCAAAAAGAAATTTATAAATAACCATATATAACAGTAAGATAACCATATTTAAAACAGTAACATTCCAAATACAGTATTTTAACATAGGCAGAGAAAAGTTACACCGTATAGGTTTCTAGTCTATATAAGAGAATGGCATTATTTAGACCATAGAGTAGTAGTAAATTACACGCAGTGATTTCACATATGGCGTAAACATATTCCTCGCAGAGTATTACCAAATGTAAGGTGCAAAAAGATCAGTGCTTAGACTCAACAGTGATAAAGAGCAAGATATGTAAGAAAGTAAGAAGATGAGGGGGAGGCAGGACCTTTGGTGTCAATTCATGCTAGTAATTAGAGGGAGGGTACAGAAAGCTGGAAGAGAGATCAAATAAGATAGTATGACATGGTAGAGCTATATGGGAGAGACAGTATATTCAGCCTGGGTTTGTGCAGGAGCACATCCATTGTTGATGAGGTGTTCCTTAAGTATATGTTTAAATGTAGTTGTATTAATGCTATTAATTATTGTTTGAGGTAATGTATTCCAAAGTTTAGATAAGTGGTTAGAGAAGAGGGAATCCCCAAAGCCATTGTTAGATTTGTTAACTGTTAGCAGGCCTTTGTTGATGGCTTTTAGCATTCTAGAGCTAGAGTAGGGTTGAAGAATGTATTTGAGAGAGGGACAGCTATTTGAGTGCTTGAGTATGTAGTGTATGAAGGTTAGTTGGTTATAGATTAGATTATTAGGAAGTTCTAGCCATTTTAGATGCTGCAATGTGTTGCAGTGGTGTGATCTGTAAGGGAGGTTTGAGGCATATATTGCTTTTTTGTTGTAGCAGGACTCCAATTTATTTAACTCTTTTTTTCTGAAGTTTGTAAGTATAGGTGAAGCATAAAGGAGGGTGGAACGTAGGTGAGTTCTGGATATGGCTTGTCTGGTGGGGTCCATTAGGAAATGTTTGATCCTATAGAGTGAGCCTAGCTTAATATGTACCTTTTTGGTGGTTATGGCCTGGTGCTTGTCAATCCTTATGTTGTTGTCAGTGGTCACTCCTGAGAGCTTAGTATGCTCTACTGGTTCTATTATAGCATTACTGGAAGAGAGTATGGTGAAGGAGGGATGTTGGCTATGACTTTTGTTATTAGTAAACAGGATGAGCTTAGTTTTATTTGGGTTGATACAAGTTGACTGCCAGGTAACTTTCGATGTTATTGAAGTCTTTTTGGGTCGTTTGAAGGAGTGAAGAGATAGAGGGTGGTGAGCAAATAAGGGAGGAATCATCAGCATATTGAATAATTGTTGCATGCTGAGTAGCTGCAGATAATTTATTTGTGAATACAAAGAATAGTAGTGGACAAAGTACTGACCTTTGGGTATGCTGACTGAGACAGTTAGCAGGGGTGATAATTCATTATTCCATTTGACTGCTTGTTGGCGGTCTGATAAATAGTTAAGAAACCATAACAGGGTGGACTTAGATAGATTTAGGGAGGCTAGTTCGTTGAGAAGTGTCTTGTGGGAAACTGGGTCAAAAGCTTTTGACATATCCAGAAAGACAGAGGAGACATGGTGACCATTGTTTCTGAGATGGTTAATTGAATTAATGAAGTTACTGAGGGCTCTAGTGGTGCTATGTTTAGGCCTAAACCCACGTTGAGAAGGGGATAGTAGGTTATTATGTAGTAGATATTGTAGAAGTTCTGTGTGAACACATTTTCAAGGATCTTACAAAAGGAAGGAGAATTGCTATATGTCTATAGTTGCTGAGTTCAGCAGATGTCCCACCTTTGTGTAGTGGGATTCTATGAGAGGTTTTCCAGACGTTTGGGATGCATTGCTCTTTAATGGACCGGTTAATAGGGATAGAAACTTTGAAGGCAATCCCATCTGATGCAATTTTCAGATAATCACTGGGAAGCTGATCTGCAGTGAGGGTTGTGAGTTTAAGTTTTGAAAGACGTTTTTTTTTATGGTGTTGGTTTGTATAGCCTTAATTGAGAAGAAGTTGAGCGAATCTAAAGTATAAGTAGGTAATGATATTGGGGTATTGTTGTTTTTTTTACTAGTGAAAGGATAGAGTTGATAAAGTAGGAGTTGAACTGTGAAGCAATATTATCAGTGGCATTGGTAGAAGTTGGAGCAGGGGTTGTGGTGTGTCCAGGCTTCAGCAGGCTTCCGAGAATTTCTGTGGGTTATTCTGATGTTTAATTTGTGTGGTAGTGCAGTATACTTTTTTGTCATGTTTAATTTGTTTATTAGCTAGATTACAGAGCTGTCGATAGTTGTGTAGTGATGTTTCATTTTTTGTGTCATGGCAATGATACCAGCCTATCTCTTTGTTTAAACAGTTTTTTGGCTTCTTTTGTGAGCCAAGGAGTAGGTTTGGGTTTAGTACGAATTCTTCTGAGGGGAGCTAGCTAATTTAGGATATTGATAAATATATCATTAAAGTATTGGACAGCCATGTCAAGATCGAGGTGTTTGAGTGGAGACCAGTCACATTTTTGCAAAAGGGTTTTAAATACTTCAGGTGAGAATTTTCTTTTATTGCATATGTATTTATAAGTAATATTTTTGGGAGGATGAATACATTGTCAAATTAGGTAGGTAAGTCTGTGATCACTTAGACTGTCTGGGAGACAGACTGATTGATAGTAGTGGGATGATGTGTTTATGAGAGACCAAACTAGTACAGACTGTTTATTACTGTGTTTGTGAATCCTGGTTGGAATTTGTATCATTTGGCAGTACCCATGTATATCTATGAAACTGGATGGATTGTCATGAATGCAGGTAGCCCAGTCTAGGTTGACATCTCCCATTATTATGGTTTCCTGCTTATATGTTGATGAACACCAGTAAAGGAGGTCTTCAATGGCAGTTGAGTTATTTCCAGGGGGAATGTAGACTGCTATGATAATTATGTGTTTGTTAGAGTTAATTTGGAGGCATGAGATTAAGATTACAAAATTGTTTCGGGCTGGGTGGTTACAAGGTAGTCTTTCCAGTTTAAGGATAACCTTATAGATTATAGCTATCCCCCCACCCTTCTTGTGAATTCTTTCCAGCCTATGGATGTTGTAACCATGGAGTAGTTTCTCTGTGTCTTTAACCACGTTTCTGTTAATACAGCTATATATCGTCTATATTGGGTAAGGGTAGCATGGAATTCGGAGGTCTTGTTCAAAATGCTTCTAAGGTTCATATTCATGATGAGCAGATCTGAGATGGTAATCTGTATATTGTTGAAGTTTGAGGTGAGTGGGATTTTAGAGCCTAGGAGATTATGTTGTGTGAGGAGGGGGCCTGGGTTAGGGTGTATATCTCCACTTTGTTTTGTCTGTAGTGAGCTGATTAATTGGTGGTTAAATTTGCTTATGAGTTTAGTATATTTTCGGAATGGGTTTGGCATATTATTTGAGTGAACATATGTATATGAGAAAAATTCAGTAGATGACTAGAGTTGTATATTTGTGGAGTAATTATATAATTGGTTGCTGGGTTTTGTAAAGCATGGGTTGGTCAGGGAGTGAATTATGGTTATTTATTGATTTTGGTAGCATGTGGGAAGGTAAAATGTGATGAGTAGGCTGGATAGTACTGAATGTTGGTAAGACATTGCTATTTTGAATTAAAATACTGAAATATTGGTCTGGCTTGGGTAGGTGGAGTTATGAGGGATAATATAACTAGGGGTAGTATGTAGAGAGGATACAAGTGTGATATTAATAGAAATATGTAGAGAGATGGAGTGTATGGATAAGGAAGGTGGAGCTAACAGAGGAAGGGGTGTGGTCTGGATAGGTTTATATTTAGAGGTAGTGGGGGAGGGTGAGATTTGGGGGCAGGGCAAGGGAGTGAATTTAGCCTGGAGGGCGAACGGAGCAGGATGACACCCCAGAGACCAAGAATCTTCAGGTAAGTATTCAGAAAAAAATATCAGTGAAGTAGCAGCAAATCTATTTAAAATGCTTGTTATGGGGCCAGTTAAGTATTGGGAGCACAGTAGTAGGGTATATAAGGTAACAAACAGCATTAAGGAATATAAGCTTAAGGTCATTCTGTACACCTCCTTAAGTAAGCTCAGTGGAATCAGAAACTGCTGCAAGTACAATTCTTAATTACATTAAGTTGAGAGGGGGGAAAGCCACACTTGGGGGGTGCACACTATATAAATTACAAGTATAAAAATAAAAGATGTAATATTAAAGCAACTATTAAAGCCAAAAAACATTGTGTATTGAATAGCTGATAATAGGAAAAAACATTTATACACAACTTTCTTATTTATAAAGCATTTTAGCAGGTTTTGCAGTGAGCTTTCAGTGATACATTGGACCTGAATGAAATGTGATGCTTTTCTTTATGATAACTATTCAGCATGACAGATAACTGTATCATATAATGGGAGATGAATATGATGTTTAATGAATATAGTGTGTCTAGGTGTGGGTATGTGTATATGTGTGTGTATCAGAGAGAGACAGACTCAGGCTGAAAGAAGCAGTCTAACTTCAGGGGATACTTTTTCTCTATTTTCCTGTAATTATTTCTTTTTTGTGCTCAGTTTCTGTTCATTTTTATGTGTTTTAGGTGGAACATTTTTAAAATACATGATTGCATTCTGAGATGTGGGTTATACTCTGATAAGTGTGTACTCAAGTGCCAAAGGTACTTGGCACAAACATCTTATACCTTATGATATACCTTGGTGTGCTGTTATGAGGATATAAGATATTACTGTATGTTAATGCTAGAATAACCACTCTGTATATTGTTTTTGTACACATACCTTTATAGCTTTGTTTTTCTGTCTTATGTATGATTTTACATATGTGAAATATTCTTTTCTAGGTTATTTTGCCCTATTGTTGGCACTGCCCTTTGTTTATTTTTAAGGAATCTAGGATTTTGCGGTTTGTAAATAAAAGCACGAATGAATACTTATCACATAGCACATGTTCAACAGAAAGTCACACAGATTCCTAACAGGCTAATTACATTAATATTTTTAAAAGGAAGTAGGTCACCTAAATGTTAATAGCCAGAGGGAGATCTGCTGTGAGCAATATTACACTCACAATAAAAAACATGACATTCAGAATGGACTTCCTAATGGACCAAGCAGGGAAGTAAATAGCGCAGTGTTCAAGTGAGCGTAACGAGAAACAGACTGCAGTCATGTGACTGTGCTCATGAGCAGTGCTGACAAGCTGTACCAGTCGTCTCATTTAAAACATTAGCATTAAAATAAAGCATCAGGTATTGGATTCTCCATTTCAGATAATGAAACATACAATTATATATAGTCCTACCTTACAGCAGCCAAGCCTTCTTCAGGATTTTTACTCAGATCTTCAAGCTAAAAATAAGAAATGATTTAAATATTTGTTAGAAAAATAAGGAAACATAATGAGCTCTATAGCAATATAATCTGGGGCATCTGTGTTATCTGGGGGGTTACATGCTACTTACTGTACTAATGTTTTAAAGGAGACTTACTGCATGGTGGAAGATTGTTCTAACTTAAGTTTATGTTTTCGTTCTGGAAAGTTTTCACAAGGAAACAGGTTTTCATAATTCTTTTCACTCTGTTTGCTCAGCCTAACATCTGACTAGCTTTTTTATTTGAATTCCTTAAATAAACAAAAGTGTTTCTATATGTTAAAAAACAACACTTTTAAAGGTTATGCTCAAGTCACTGAAGGCTTAGATAATGTCTACAGTTTTTAAAACTTGTATGTAATAAAACTGGCACAGAAATGTAACAGCAAAGCATTCAATGAAATGGTGCATTGCCATAACAACAGATATTATTTTATAACTGCACATTTGTTCATAACTAACACACTGTGAAATGAAACAAGAAGTTCCTGAGATAACATTTCTAATGCTACACAAACTATCCCTGGGATTCAGAATGGGTTATGTGTGCAGTAAGCACTACTACGTGTAAACATCTCCTTTCAGTAACCCTTTCTGACTCAAACACTGGCCCATTGCAGTGAATCTCCATGGTCTGAGGAATTACCACAGTGGGCTATCCTGATGGTTGTACTGTAGGATAATGAGACATTCTGGAGGCATGGCTAATGTAATTAACCATGTGTTTGCCTCTGGAAATGCCTGAGGAAAGTGATTTACACTACAGAGTGATGTGGTGTAAATTAGCCTAGTCAGCTATGATTATTAACTCTGCCAAAATGCTGTAGTATCCCATTATAGTCAATGGGACAGACAATGTTGTGGGTGTGTTTAATGAAGTTCAGTGGAGAGGTAATAGTGTGATGTGTGTGTACATGTGTGTTAGTGAGTGTGCATGCTTGTAGAGGTCTGAATGGACTAGGATGACTCAGTATGTTTGTGTATGTCTGTCTGTCTGTCTATGTGGGTGGTCACAGTGGGTGGGGATAAGTAGGGGATGACAGTATATGTATGTGTATTTGTGTTTGTGTGTTGGGGAGTGAATGGGTGAGTATATCCATGTTACCTTTGAATGTGCAAGTGTGTGTGGAGGATGCCTGTGAGTGTGTGTGTGTGTGTGTGTGTGTGTGTGTGTGTGTGTGTTTGTGTGTTTGTGGGGGCTTAAATTGGTGAGTGTGTCTATGTGTCTGTTTGAGACTGCAGGTATGTGTGTTTTTAGGGGGATGTCTATGTCTGTGTATGAATGTCTGCATGTGTGTGTGTGTGTGTGTGTGTGTGTGTGTGTGTGTGTGTGTGTGTGTGTGTGTGTGTGTGTGTGTGTGTGTGTGGGGGGGGAGGGTGCCTGTGCCAATGTGATGCATGAACTGCCAGTGGTAATTACTATTGAAAAGTGCTTCTGAGCACTGATGGCAATTATGGGTCATTCAGAAACATGCAAATTAGCTGATAATGAGATCTTCCTCATTGCAACTAAACGTCTGTTAATCACATTTTCTGTGTTTGCATAAATTGACCTACCTGTAACCAACTGTAAATGGCATGGGAACGTGCAGCCAAGGAACTAATAACCAACACAAGGGGCTCACATAGCGTAATGAAGTGAATCCAACAAATGAGTAGTGAATCCACTGAACACAACAGATCCAAGGATAAACATTGGTAATACATAGTCAAAGGATCGAATAACCTTACACATAAACCCCTAGATAAAGCTCCAGTACTTGTGCAGTAGTAGGACAGCAATATGAAACATCAGTGTAATAAGTGAAACAAATTTTATTCCAAGTATAAAGAACTGGTCAAGGCTTTCACTCTCTCAGGACTTCATCAGAATCAGTAAATGCTAAAGACATGAAGTTTAAATTCATGCAGTTGATTAAACAGACATTATTGGTTGTCAACAAATAAGTGATGGGATAATTAGTAACAAATCCAAAACTGTTGTGGATAAGTTCAGTGCCTAAAACAAACAAGTAGAAGCTTAAAAAACTAAGAATAAATATCTCGTTGGTGTGTGGTAAACAAGAAATGAAAAAACACTCTTTAAAATATGTAAACTGTTAAAAATGCATGAAACTTTTGAAAATACAAAGCATTATGCTTAAACTAGTCCAAGTAAAATAACTCAAAGTTAAAAAGGGAAAAAGAGGAAAAGTTTTAATACAAGCTGATAACATTGTGCATTATTCCCACATTACAGTTGGGTAGCCCTAAGCTTTAAAACATGCAAAAAAGATAAATGTTCATTTAAACCTGGGTGTACTGAAGCATTTAATTTAAATTGTGTTAAAATGGGTTTCCCAGCTGATTTATAACTGACATATTTAGCTTCCTTGGCGTTTGCATTCTTATAGATCATTTATACCTGCATGTTAAGGTCACTGAGAATCTAAAACTCACTGTGGCAGGACACACTGGCTGTACAGTGTTGTCCATCCAACACGTTTCCAAGTGGATTTGCACTCTGAGAGGACAAGAAAGTAACTGTATGTTTATGTTTAAAAGTGTATTCTTTGAAATACATGTCCACAATATCAGCATTTATAGTTTTGCATTTCGGTAGTATTTATTAACATTTGACAAACATAATAATGATTAACAATAAATTATACCTATTTAAATACCTTTCAACAAGAGTTTTTAAATTCATTTAAAAGTAATATTTACAGTACTTAAAAGCTTAACTCTGGGATAGATAGACTTGTCTACATTAGAGTTGTCTGAATTCAGACTGTAGAATTTTAAGGGCTTTGGTTTGATGAAAGCATGTGATTCTGTCGCCATCTTGAATGAGATCTCATTTACACCACTGTGTCACTATCAAAGTCCCCTTGTGTCTACTGCTGTGTTGTTTTCCACTGCTTGGCTATACCAGATTTAACCACATTTGAAAGAATCTACCTGTTTGCTTCCTGTCTATTAAATGTCAGCCCAATCAAAAATGTGTACATTGTCCCTCTAAGGAGAATTACATCTTCAGCATTTTGCATTTCTCCTTTTTCCTTCAACATTCTTAAAGGGATTATAAACCACCTACAGAATGACAATACCTGTTGATCCTAAATGCAAGCCATTTGTAGACAATAACATGCATCTCATACTGTTACACTAGTCTTTAACTGATCCAATAGTATTTTCTTTTAACAAATAATTATCAGTGTTTTGTTTAGCAACAGAAAAGACAGGAATCGGAAATATCTAATCCCCAGAATGAAGTTGGACTCTTGAAGGTTTAAATCAGTAATGTGAGCTCCACTAGAATTCCTTTGTGCCAAGAATGCTAGAAAGAAGGTTAGCTGTAGATAAGCAAACAAACACAGTTTAGGATCCTAACACGAGGCACTGAATATCAAGTCAAGTCAGTTTTTCATCAATGTTTTTGTGGGTGCTGTGCTCTAACATCTGTTTTTCATCAAAGCTTTTGTGGGTACTGTGCTCTAACAGCTGTTTTTCATCAACGTTTTTGTGGGTACTGTACTCTAACATAATAGTAGGGCTGTGCAGCTGTGCAGTATAAGAGGACAATGAAAATCTAGTCAATAGCTGCTCATCAGATCGTTCAGAAGTAGCCTTCAGATGCATAAATTCAAGCTTCCTCTATTAGGTATGCGGCAAGACGTTCCCATGTAGTGGCAGTGACATCATGCCTTAAGTGCACATTAGATTGAGCCTGGCCTTTTTATTTTGTATACGAGAAGCTGCATAAATAACTACAATAAAGAACACTTAAATATTTTAGAGGGAAATCTATATAATTAGGTCTACCACAGCTGGTTAAAAATCACAACTGATTAACATTTGTATTAATTAATACTGTTCTTTTTAAATGGTTTCTGCACTCATTAGACAATTTTTTTAAGAATTTATACACACACACACACACACAACACACACATATATATATATATATATATATATATATATATATACACACACACACACACACACACACACACACACACACACACACACACACACACACACACACACGTTTTTACAATAAGTTATATTTGCCATTATGAAAAGTAAACCAAAAAATGCTTTTTGCATGGGGGTCTTCACCCCCACATCCCCCGGCATGCTCCCACACCCCTGGAAATTAAATAAACTAGCTCCGAGGTTGCACAAACTCAAAAAAATGGCACTAATCCTTGAATTATGTGACAAATGTGTGTGCCATAGCTTGTGTAGCACACACGCATATATTTGTATGGATGTACTTAAAATTATCTAAACTACAATAAGATCAACAGTCATAATATTGGCAGCAAAATATCTAAACTTTAAAACATCTAAACACAAAATACTGTCAAAACCTAACCACATACAAAACCATTGTTTTTGCAGGGGGCAAGCCTCCCTGCATCCCTTGCTAATTATATACATCAGCTATGAGGTCACACAACAGTGAAGAAAGGGCATAAACACTTCCTTAGTATTTCTTCAGTTCTGCCAGTATTTTATATTTAGATATTTTACAGTTTAGATATTTTGCTGTCAGTATTTTAACTGTTGATTGATCTTATGCTGGTTTAGATGATTTTAGGTGTTTATATATATTTTTATATATATATATATATATATATATTTATATGGGTCTAGGACACATGCTCGACTAGCATTTGTCCAAATCACAAAACATCGAACACGCATACATGAAACCACTTAACATCGAAAAGCGCTTCCGTGTATGTGTAGTTCAAAAAAAAAAAATCTACGTTTCTGCAGGGGAGATTTGCTCCCCTGCACCCAGCACACCCCGCTACTTTAATATTCTCACTCTGAGATCGCACTACAGTGGGGAAAAGGGAATTTTCCCTTACCTGCACTGTAGTCCGACAGGCACACATACATGGAAGCGCTTGTCGATGTTAAGCGCTTTCGTGTATGTGTGTTCGGTGTTTTGTGATTTGGACATATGCTAGTCGAGCATGTGTCCAGATCCCACACCCACATATATATATATATGGCTCTACTTCACTTCACTGAAACCCATTTCACTGAGACCAAATCACCTAAAGTTCATTTCACTGAAAGCATCATTTCACTGAAACTCATTTCACTGAAAGTTTGCAAAGCTACATTTTGCAAGACTAAATAGGAAACCAAAAACAAACAAACTCACAAAAGTAAAGCCTACCTCCTTTCACAACTTAAAAACTACTTATTCATCCTGTTAACAGAAACCAGACAACAGAAAACCAAAGTAAGTGGGGGTTACGCTCCCTGCACACCTCAATGTGTGGGGGCTGTGCCCCCCACACACCCCAACTATATATACTAACTCCAGGTCACACTACAGTGGGGATGAGGGCATATACCCTTTACCTGCCTCACAGTACTCTACACACTGCCACATCAAGTCTGTAGCTTACAATTCAGTGAAATTGCTTTTTAGTGAAATTAACTTTAGGTGATTTGGTCTCAGTGAAATGGGATTTTGGTGAAATGAAGTAAACACATATATGTGTATATATAGATATATATATATATATATATATATATACATATATATATATATATACATATATATATATATATATATATATATATATATATATATACATACATATATATATATATATATATATATATATATATATATATACACACACACACACACACACACACACACACACTACTAACTCAATGTTACTACTTAATTTAATAAATTCTTTACTGAAACCATCTTAGCACTGTTGAGCAAACAAACCCTCTCATCTACCAAAACTTCCACTGCCTCCCCCAGCATTAAATCAACCTTCTCCATGCAACCTGTAACCACAGACACAATCAAAAAAATATTGAAAAAATTAAAACCCACTGCACTAGCTGCAGACAACTTACCTGCTGAATAGCTAAAGGTAACAGCAGATGGAATAGGCTACCCTATATCAATATTAATCAATAGACCCATAGCTGAACAAGTCCCTCCCATTTGGAAAACCTCTTGCATTATACCCCTGCATAAAGGTGGCTCTTCAACAGATTTCTCCAAATTTCGTCCAATAGCAATATTATTACCACTGTCTAAAAATCTAGAGATGGTCATTCATATGCAAGTTACTAATTATCTGCATACTAACAAATTCCTAACAAACACTCAGCATGACTGTCAATTACTCCATAGCACAGCATCTGCTCTAATGTCATTTACTATTACTGTCAGCTATCATAGGAACAAAAATAATTATGTATCCTCTATTTTCTATAGCCTTTGATATGGTTTCTCATACTAATCTTTTAAACGTCCTTTCTGAACTAAATGTTTTGTAATTTTACCCTTGCCTGGTTCCAGGACTACCTTGCTGAATGCCAGCAAGCAGTTTCTTGTCAACAAACCCTATCACCCCTTTTGCCAGTGACCCTAGGGGTCCCTCAAGGCTCTATCCTAGGCCCACTTCTATTCTCAGTTTTTACAAATAACTTCCACTTGTTAACCCCACAGGCTTCTCTCATCCAATATGCAGATGACTCGACAGTGATATGTGCTGCTTACTCACTTCAATAACTTCAGAATGTAATGCAAAACCCTTTCTTGCAGTTGAGTTGTGGCTCACAAATGCTCAGCTAATATTAAAAAATGTATGGTCTTCCATCCTACTAAATCTGCTTCACCCACCAATACATTTATCATTTCATCACTAAATAACACCACCATACCCCCATCATTTCACACCAAACTTTTAGGAGTTGAAATTGACTGCAAACTTAAATTTGATATTCATATTTCCCAAACTGTAAAAAAGTACAGAAAAACATGGAGCATTACATAGGAACAAACACTACTTCACTAAAAATACTAAGATTGCCATTGCCCAAACCCACTTAGTCTCCATACTAGTGTATGCAGCTCTCATACTCACTAACCTAAAAAAAATCTGAGGTACGAAAACTTGAATCCTGTTATAACAAAATTGCTAGATACGCTACAAACTTACTGGCTAGAACCCACCATTGCCTTGCACTCAAGCAACTCAGCTGGTTAGAGCTCCCCCAACTCCTTCACTACACTCACTTAACCATGGGCCATAAAATCATTTTGGACTCTGAGAAAATGCCTGCCCTACGAACATTACTTCAATGCATATCTCAGACTTCACAATGTAAACTGTTGCAAATTATTTTGTAATTATGGAATGTTCACTTTAAACTTTGGAATGTCAGCTGCTTTTTATAACATTGTAATGTCTTTTATACTATTCTGTAGAACGTTTTGTGACTACCTACCAATTGCATAACTTATTCGTGTATAAACTAAGTTAGCCTAAGATAGTATCTTACTTCTTGTACTTTGTATACTCTGTTATTTCTGTATATTCCTTGTGGAGCTTTTCTCTCCGGGCCTCCGCTAAAAAAGGACATGTGTCCAGTCAGACTTTCTCTGTAAACAAATGTAAAATAAAAAATAAATAAAATATATTTATATTTATCCATATCTATCTATTTATATAGATAGACAGATAGATATAGCTATATATTGGGCGTATATCCTTTCAGTGAATGCAATTTTCATTGAAACCAAATCACTGAAAAAAACAGAAATAAAAAATTCACTGAAAACCTGTTTCATTGAAAATTCATTTTGCAGACTCACAAGCCATAGTACTTTTGTATACAACAAATATACATTAAAAGTTTTTTTTTTTGCAGAGGAGCAAGCTGTCCTATATAACCTCCATATGGGGGCAAAGCCCTCCATGCCTTCTTACTTAAATATACTAATTCCACAGTCACACATTCACGGAGAAAGAGAAAACACCAGACAAGTGAATCACTACTGGTGTATAAACACAACCTTCTAGAATTATCAAGATTCAGCCTGAGAGTGACCAGTGCCAATGTATAAATATTCCACTAGACTCACTTCAGTAATTGATCCTAAATTACTGCAACACTTATTAGCTGTGAACTTATACAGTTTTCTATGTAGCGTAATTCAGCAAAATATTTTTTCAACAAAAGGTGTTTCAGTGATTTGTGATTCAATCAAACTAGAATTCGATTAAATGAATGGTATCCGGTGTGTGTGTGTGTGTGTGTGTGTGTGTGTGTGTGTGTGTGTGTGTGTGTGTGTGTGTGTGTGAGTGTGTGTGTGTGTGTGTGTGTTATATCATAGCATGGTGGATCTCAGCAAATGAAGTACAAGTGACTCACAGGTGTTTAAAACTGATGTAAATGGTATATATAGAACTTTTATAGTCATTGTTGTGTAAATGAACACAGATGGTTTAAGATGGAAAGCTTATGTACCTTAGCTGAATATGTTTCTTTAAGAGCAAAAACAGCATTTGCTGTATTAGCCAGAGCAGGTTTACTTATTAAAGCAATTAAAACTATATAACAGGAGGAATGAGTAAAGTGCCTAGATAGTTTATTTGCACTTAGTGAAGGGGGATTTGTTGTCTGGTACAGTAGCACCAGTGAGGTATAAATGCATTCGTAGGGAAGTATTCCATCCCATCCCATGCAGATGGACTAAACCAAAGTATTTCATCCCATCCCATGCAAGGTAGCCCAGCCCAATTTGCTTTACTGGCTCAGCTGGAGCTAAAGGATGTACTGGAGGTGGTGGTTAATTGGGCAATGGTATGCTGGGTTGTCATTTGGCAACCCCTACTGTAGTGGGTATTAGACTCACTGGATCAGCTGACTGATGCCATTAAACTATTAGAGATGGGTGTGGCCCATTACATCATCTAACCAGACCCAAAAAATCTATCTATTTAGTCCCAGTAATCTCTCTCTAGATTGGCCAGTGCCTGGCATGCCAACACCCCACCCTACCTAAACATATATAACTCCATATTAAATAGCTGTGTGCCACAGGATGTTAACTGTTAGGACAAAGACTAGGGATGTAAAAATCAGCACAATTATATCCACAAAGTAAATTGCATATATATATATATATATATATATATATATATATATATATATATATATATATATATTGAATGGCTTAAATAAACATTTCTGACATCTGTAAAGGTGATGAAGATGTGATGATGATGAAGATGATTTTGAAGATGATTATGATGAAGATGTGATGAAGACAAAGTTGATGACAATGAAGATAATGAAGATTGTAAGGATGACGATTATATGATGATGAAGACAATGAAAATAAAATAAGGTAATGAGACACTAAAGATGAAGAGGATGCAATGAAAATGAACATGAAAATCACTCATAAGTCTCATGACAATTTCTGCATTGCAGAGACCTTGTATGTGATTGTAGTAATACACATATTATGAAGATAGGAAATGAGAGAGATATGCACTAGTCTACAGACAAGTTTCTGTTGCTGCTGTGACTGCTGGGATGTATTATAGGACATATTGGGCATTTGTTATTAATACTAATCGTTCAGCAGTGCCATGTATAAATTATTGTTGTAATATGTGTTATGTTCAAGAAAGGCTGCATGACAAGTACACGGACCTGGGTTGGATTATATATGTCGTGCCTATATTATCCCTTTTGTTTCTATTAGTGTCAAACATCTGGTGGAGCTCTATACTTTTAATGGTGGGAGGAGATTATTTAGTCTCATAAGTCTTAGGAGTAGTTATTTAAGTGTTTTTCATAGTGCTGAATGCAAACAAATTCATCACTAAACAGGGATACTGACTTCTGTGAACTCCTGGGCTACTCTAGAGATTCCTATTTTGAGTTTGATATGATGCGAGTTGTCATAAAATTTTTTTCTGCATTATTAGAAGTGGCTATTCATAATTTCTTGTTAAATTAGTTAGACTAGTACACTGAGATGTGTTTAAGAATTCAGTTGAAGATGGTTGGAACTCATTTAATAGCCCACATGTAATCCCTTAGGTTTGCTACTTTTGTCAGGAGACCTATATGTGACAGCTCTCTACAGATGATAGCCCTGTTACAGCAACAGACTAAAGAAGTCAATAATAAAAAAAATCTTGTTTTTGTAAACAAGATTTTGCCAGCCTGCTGTGACAATATTTTGGTTAGCATATCTACTAAGTATTTAAAGGTCATGTGCAAAAATGTCATCTAATCCCACCTTTATTTTATGCATTTGCATGGAGAAACAGTTTTTAGTGGATAGGCATGTTTTCAGTAGTCTGCAGCAGATTTCAACATGTAAAGTGACACAGAATGCAGCACAAGTAATTAGTCGATCAACCAGAAAATAATTTACTACAGAAGTAAATGCAGTTAAGTGAAAATAGAAGGTAACAAAAATAAATTAGAACAGGATTAGATTC